>NC_140546.1:680590-740590 GCF_057382185.1 Mchenga conophoros
CATCAGACTGAAGCAGGGTCAGGCCTGGCTCAGTCTAACGCTGGTTAAAACGGGAGACGTTCAGCTGGAGTTACCGGGTCGATGTGAACAAAGGTTCGTCTGTGAATGATTAACAGAGCTGAATGTGAGCTGAAGGCTTCTAGGTCTGCACACTCGTGTTTGACACGCAGGACTGGCTGACCTTTGCTCATTTCTTTGACCTTCATGTTTGACTGTGTTCAGGGTCAAAGTTCAGGTTTGGGAGGTCTGTCTTCGCTCTTTTTCTGACCTGACATATTAAGTGTAAGTTCTTACCTTAGCTTAACATAATGGCTGGAAGCAGGGAGAGTGCCTAGCTTCATGAAGAGAAGGATGAGAATAAGTCAGATCTGCAGGTTTGTACAGGGACTCTGTGTCGGTGTGTGAGCGCAGACTCATAAACCTGCCAGTTTTCCTTCTGTAGTCCAAACTTCACTCTGACCTTCTCTTTCTTTCACTTATTTTCCCCCGTGAATGCTTTCAGCAAACGGAACATTGGCGTGTATGATCCGGTTGTTTCTGAGTGGAGTTTGGTCTGAAGAAAGGAAAAAGTGCACGTTTCAGACTGGAGAAAACAAAAGGTTTTAAGTGGAGTTTTATGTGAGGAACAAGGAAGTTGATGAAGAAGTGTGAAGGACAGGAATAACACGACGACATAAAGACTGAGTTCAGTTTTTATGGAGGAACGTGAATCAATACGACGTGCATGTTTTGGACAGCAGGCGTGAAATTGGCTGATTTCTGACTGGACTTTGGTGCAAAGGGTCAAATCTGCAGGTTTCAGATTAATTTTGCTTTCCGCAGCACTGACATGCTTCACACATTTCTCAAATATAGACAGCTGCACAAAATGCAGATCTATGGGAGCTGAGTGTGGAGGTTAAAGGTCAGAGGTCACAGGGTTCAGGGGACGGAAACTTTGATCCAAAAATACAGCTCCCCTCCACCATCTCCATGATGGAGTTTGTGGTCTGGCTCTGTCCTCCTGCCGCTGCCTTCATGTGCATCGGGACGTTTCTGAGTGTCACACAGCTCAGATAAAGCATCATTTCTGAGTCCAAACAGGCTGTGATGGTTCTGGGGTTAACCCTGATCCCGAGGCTGATTCTGGACCTGTCACCTGTCGGCCCGTTGAATGCAGACGGGTCGGATCGAGCGGCAAGGATGCATCGTCAGCCGTCACCTTGGTGACGGCAGCTCCCAGCGCTGAGGTCGTTCTCCTGCAGATGTTTGGGGACTGAATCGTGCTGACGTGTGAACACTTTGTACGCCTGAAGGTCTGTTTAAAACTGGCTCAGTAAGTGTAGGGTGTTTCCTGCAGAGGAACAGGAAGTGATTCAGAGGCGCGGGGCAGTGTGTGGTGGCTGGACTCTGACCTCTGACCGTCTCTGTTTGCGAGGACAGGAATGGGTGAACGGCTCAGAGCGCTATCCTGGTCGTCACAGTTGGTTTGTAGGCTCAGGAATCTGCAGTGATCAAATCTGGAGCTGTTTGTGTTTTACACTCGGGGCTGAAGAGGTTAACGTGACGTTCCCGTAACACTCCTCTGACATTACCGTGACTGCACGCTGACCTGACTTGTTCCTCTGGACGTGTTGGGACACCGACATCCTGCTCAGAGGTTGTGTAACTGACGGTCGGTCGATACGAGACCGAGTGTTTTTTACTAGTTCTTCTTGTTGTGCCTCCTTTAAAATGTCTTTGAACTCTTCGTCACATTAAAGGTGGAACTGGCTGATAAGCATCAGCTGCTTACAGGGAGAGGAATGCAGCCTTGTCAGGCTCGCGATTAGCATCATTTATCACTTTCACTCGATAATCGCACACAGAGCATGTTTGATGTCTGAGATTTCAAATCAACCCAACTTTAGCTTCTAATGACCGACTCTTTGTAGCTGCTGAAACCTCGGTAGGATGAACATCTGTAAGAAACATCTGGTTTGATGTGAAGCGACGGCTCACCACAGACGTGGCTGAGGGATGTGAATCTGGACACTTTTATTTTTCATTGAATGATTTAAAGTAGACACGGCAGAGTGGCTCACGCTTTGCTCTCCGGACGACGAAGACGCTGGTGTGAAGGTCGACAACGAATGCGCTGGTGTGAAGGTTGAAGACGAAGACGTCGGTCGAGCGGTGTTGCTGTGATTCAGACCTGAAGCCGCTCGCCGTGGTATGAACGGTGTGAAAGCAGCCACAGAGTTGTATTGTTGAAACAACATGTTGCCGCCTTCACTCGAGCACACGTGCTGTCTAAGAAGAATCGATGTAAAATTCACACGCGTTCATGTTCCTCCTCAGGTGGATGCTGGCTTTCATGCCGCTGCACCTCAACATTCTGATCCATTAATGCTGTTCTCTTGGTTTGAGTGAAAGTATTATTGTGGATGTAATCCATACTTTTACACGTGTTATTTGTCCAAAGTAAGCCAACCCCACCAGAGCTGGCTGCGTAAATATGTTTTCTTCACAGTAGAACTCAGAAAACTCATGTTTAATGTGTAAGGTTTGATTTTGCTTTTTACTATTTCAAGAGGCAAAGGAGCTCGTGTTGAATTTGATGATCTCAAAAATTTGAGACAGGAAACCAAAAAGCTGGAAAAGTAGAACTCCAGCCAATCAGGTTCATTGATTAACGTGACACAAACTGTGGAACAATTTCAGAATAAAGTTCGTCACTGTGAAGATCTCATCATCTACATAACAACACGTCGTCAGCGTGAATGTGGAGTAACGAGCAGCGTTTCATTAAAACATGGTTATGTGATGAAATCAGTGCAGACGCTTTATTATTAGTCTGTTTGTCTGAAACGTGCTGGATTCACCTGGATCCATTCGGACTCTGTGATCCTTCTTTTCTCAGTGAAACAGTTGAAAACTGTTTTTACAAACAGATGAATGAACCTTTGAGCTCCTCGTAATAAGGACTGATTGGCTCTTATCATAGGGACAAAGTGTTCATGTTTCATGCAGTAGTCATAGATGTGCACTAACAAAAAGTTCTGTGGTTTCTCAGGTTTGTCCTGGCCCATTACTGTGAAAGCTTTACACGCTCGCATTAGTACTGTCAGAAAGAATCATGATACATCCCACCGTTCGTATGTCGATGATACACACTTACTCTCATCATTTTCCTCTGAGCGAGCATCTGTTCACGTGACCTGTGGGATTAGAATTGAACAGTTTGTCTTAGGGCTGCTCAATTAATCGAATTTTAATCACGATTACGATCTGGGCTTTCAACGATCATTAAAAATGACTGAGCCGATTATTAGCCCCTCCCTCATTTATCCGCGACACCTTAAAGGCCGGTCCGTGAAAATATTGTCGGGCATAAACCGGTCCGTGGCGCAAAAAAGGTTGGAGACCGCTGATTAAGAGGACCCGAGGGAAGCTCGGAAAGCTAAGCAGAAGTTATTTGGAGAGTGACTGCCGTTGGTTGAAAAGAGAGTTAAAAAAAAAAACTTAAGTGGTGTTGCACACTATTTTATATTATTTTTTAAAGTCATTGTTAACCCTTTAAAGCCGGTCAGAGCAGCACGCTCCGTTTTGTGTAACTATTGTTAAATCCCTGTAGAACCTGAACCGTGTAAGCTAGCGCAATAATTTGTTTTGCATATGAAACCGGAGGAGTTGTACTTACATCTGATGCCATCAGCTTGTCCTCGGTCACGGTTTCGTTCCACATATAGCTTTGCAAAAATTGCATAAAAAGCGCTTGCAGGAACAAAAACATAATATTCCAGAAACACGTTTTGCCGTTCCTATCAGCTGTTCGTAACACTTCCCACAGTGAAATGATGCACCTGCTGTTTTCTTTGCAAATTTGCATCATAGGATTGTTTTTTGTTTTTCCTGCAGTGTATAAAAATTGCTGTATCTCCAAAATAAAACTATGAAGACACTCAAAATAAATTTCCTGTGGTGGGAAACTATTTTTTGCAACTTTATTGTATTTAAAGTTTTGAGGGATAAGCCTCTTAAATTTCTCCAAGTAGAAATATATGTAAACAAAACAAAAGCGATTTTCATTTTTTTTTGTAGTTTATTGCACTTTTTTGCAATTTATGTAATTACTATGGACTTAATGCATACATATTATTAAAATATGGGCTATAACAGTTGTATTGATGTATAGCAACTTGAAATGCTCCCACAAATGGCACTACAGCATGTAAAAAAAAGAATATAAGCTCTGGTGGACTTGGTTCTATAGTAGGTCTTAAAGGGTTAAATAAATATCGTCAAATAATCGTGATCTCAATTTCAGTGAAAATAATCGTGATTATCATTTTTGCCATAATCGAGCAGCCCTAGTTTGTCTGAACTCCAGCGCACGAGTCAGGACGCTCAGCATCATCGCTGAGCTCAGCCGTCGATACAGATGATGAAGATAAGATCACCTTTATTAGTCCCACACGTGGGAAATTTGTTTTGTCACAGCAGGAAGTGGACAGTGCAAAAGTTATGAAGCAAAAATTAGAATATAATAAGAATAAATACAGTACACAGCTGTACAGAATAAGATACTATATACAGTAGAATAAAATAGAATAAAATATACAATAGGATAACAATAGAATACAAATGCTATATATAACTGAGTAAAAATACAACGATGCCAGAAAAGAGTATTGCACTTAGTGTTATTGCACATGTGTGGATATGTTTGATTGTTGGAGTCTTTATTGTGGAGTCTGACAGCCGTGGGGAGGAAAGACCTGTGAAATCTCTCCGTCCCACACCGTGGGTGCCGCAGTCTCCCACTGAAGGAGCTGCTCAGTGCTGTCACAGTCTGCTGCATGGGGTGGGAGATGTTGTCCAACAGGGGTGACAGCTTAGCCACCATTCTCCTGTCACTCACCACCTCCACTGGGTCCAGAGGGCATCCTGTGGATCAGCCTGTTCAGTCTCTTCCTGTCCCCAGCAGAGATGCTGCCGCCCCAGCAGACCACACCATAAAAGATAGCTGAGACCACCACAGAGTCATAGAAGGTCTTCAGGAGTGGGCCCTTCACTCCAAACGACCTGAGTCTCCACAGCAGGTACAGCCTCCTCTGCCCTTTCCTGTAGAGGGCGTCTGAATTATCAGTCCAGTCCAGTTTGTTGTTCAGATGAACACCAAGGTACCTGTAGCTGTCCACAGCCTCAATGTCCATACCTTGGATGTTCAGTGGTTGCAGTGGAGGATGTTTGTGCCTGTGGAAGTCTACCACCAGCTCCTTGGTTTTATTAGTGTTGATCTGGAGGTAGTTCTGCTGGCACCAGTCTTGGGTCAGTCCTCTGTACTCCATGTCGTCCCCATCAGTGATGAGGCCGACTATTGCAGAGTCAATACCAGAGCTGCTCTCTGTATAAGAGTCTTCTCTGAAACTGAGAAGTCGGCCTTTTACATTAACTAGGTTAGACTGTTGCCATGCTCAGTTTGCAGGAGTCTCCAAACCATCAGCAGCTCATTAGGAGTAGATGGACATGTGACCATATTACTGCAGTACTGAAGGTACTCTGTTGGGTCCCAGTTCAGCACAGAGGTGTCTTTAAAATCCCTCAATTACTTCATAAAGGTGTCAGTGTGTGTGTGTGCGCGCTTTCTGACCTTACAGACACCTTTATGCTCTTCATGGACTGAAACGTGTGAGTGATGTTGTCGTGATCACACAGGTGTGTCACAGGTGTGTTTGTGGTGCTGAATCACTTTCACTTTAGTTTCCAAACAGACTCGTTGATTTATTTCCCTGTTTTTGTCGTAGCGGTGTAAACGGTCACCTTCCTCTGCACCGTGTTTTTTCTTCTTATCAGCTGAGATAAGCATCAGCAGGAAGCCAGTGTCTCAGTTTAGAAAGGAGGAAGTGAAAGCAGAAAATAAAGCACTTCAATCTGCCTGTTATCTAAGAATTTACCTGAAGTATGGAGTCGTGTGTCGTCAGCGTGTTGGAGAAGCACGACTGAAATGACTGGATGACGGTAAAGAAAGAAGACCAACATCTGTTAGTGTTAGACTGCAGGCAGGGTCAGCCACACTCGCTCAGGACCAGCGTGTATGTTTAGCTGTGGTTTGCGTCCAATGCTGAGTCTACTGTGTGAAAATAACCCCTGTTAGGCTGAGCGCTGTTGTGATGTCAGCATGTCACACCTTTCTGTGTCATCGTACGTTATCAGAAAACAGTGAGCATGTGCTCCAGCCACATGCTCTGGGTGCTGCCCTTCAGCAAGCTTCCAGGAGATGGCCAATCAGACGGGCCTCTAGGGAGATCTTAAAGAGACAGGAGCTGAATGAGCTCGTTTCAGAGGCTGAAACGCAGGTTCAGAAACAGGGGGATGATTGTGAAGCTTCTCTGTGGAGTTCAAGCAGAAAGGTCCAGCACGATGTTTACAGCAGATTGTTCAGTCAAAATGTCACATTAACTAAACACAAGTCTAAAAAAATCTTCTACTGATGAAAAAGCAGAAGCTGATGAAGGTCAGAGGTCATTCAGCAGATGAGTTTAAATAAAGGCCTTCCTCTGTCAGCTGACTAAAGTGCAGTCATGTGACCTGCAGGCCGTCGTCCCACACAGACAAATGGGCCGTTGTTGTTGTTGTTGTTGTTGTTTCAGCTGATTCGGCCTCCTGGCTCATGAACGCTCAGCTGATGTCACATCAGGTGGTCAGATCAGGTGGTCAGCTGTGACGACGATGGTAATCACATGATGTCTGCGGGTTAGTTTCTGGTGTTTTCACAGATGAAACTGTCCTGATGTCAGATAAAGATGAAATCTCTGGTTCACTTCCACCTTAAACTTCCTCGCACACTCGTTAAACAGACTCGTTTCACTTCCTATAATCAGACTGGCCCGTACCACCTGCAGCCAGACGAGGGAGGAAGAGTCTGTTCCTCCTCCTCGCGTTGGCGTGACAGATCTCCTGCTAGCAAACACAAACGCACAGTTTACACATTTTCCGCCGCTCACATCACTCCTGCAGGAAAAGGCCTGACTTCTGATTTTAGGCACAAGAATAAGACTTCCCAGGATGAAGCTGTTGACTTCACATCATTCATTGACAGAAACCCAAACGTTCGCCTCGGTTCAGCGACGTGTTTAGACGTCACACGTGACAAAAAAAGCAGCTGTAGTTGTGTTTTTCTCCCAGCTCATAACAATCCAGAGTTAAGGCTGCCACAAACGATTACTTTGATAGTCGACTAGTCACTGATTATTTTTGCGATTAGTCGACTAATCAGATCATCATCCATTGGACGTAAAATGTACAGCTTATTGCACCAGCAGCATCTGCTCTCATATAACTATCATTAGCTTACAGCTTTAAGTGTGTAAGGTCTGTGCTAACTAAAAATAAAGACAAGATGATAGTTTATTCAATTTTAATAAAATTTGCAGATTGTTTTGGTGAAGTTTAATAAACTCCTTGCTATCTAAAATATAACAGGACACCGGAGTAAATTCTCGAGCATCTCACACTTCTGATAATCAGCTGTCTGCTTGATGTTTATTCAGCTGTGTAAAAACTATAACTTTAATCTCAGCCAAACCGATTTACTCAGGAACAAATAAAATACTAAAAAAAAGCCAAACAATAACACTTTAAGTTATCTAAGTGACTCATATATCATGTTTAACCTGAGTAGCGAAAGACGGCGGTGGTTTTGAAAACGATTTGCCGGGAGTCCGCTGTTCTCACGGCTCTAGTGAGCCTAGCCCCCGGCTAGCTATCGAGCTAGTGGGTAACAGACGTCTCCGAAAACGTCGGAGCGCTTTTGAAAATATGCGGTGTCTTGATAAACTGAGCAGATATTTGAGGTTTACACAGCTACATTCTCCCTGAAAATATGTTAAACGTTTATTTTGTGACCCAGAAAGAATAATAAGAGTAATATTAAAACTAACTAGCTGCCGCCATTGTTGGAAACTGGGCGCTATGAATTCTGGGATAGGTTGGGCCACGAAGTATACACCTGACCCATCCTTCAAATCTGGGGAAATGAAGGACGCATTTTTTTGGCCACGTATGGGGCAGTCTTCGAATTTGGACAGTCTTTGCCGTGTCGCTGTAACTTAATCGGCCTACAGATGAGGCCTTCAAAGGATGCAGCCCCTGAATTTGGACACAGCTTCTTCTTCTTCTTCGGGGTTTAACGGCAGCTGGCATCCTTGTACATGCAGTGCTGCCATCTTCTGTTTCAGTCCGTTATTGCACTCTTAAATCCTGCTACTTATTCCTGCGGCTTTTGGGATCTTACAAAGCTTCAAACGACGTAAATTAGTCGACGACGATTTTAATAGACGACATAATCGTGGCAGCCCTACTAGAGGTCTGAGTGCAGCTCCTAACAGGGAAATGTAGCGCGTCAGGTCATCGGCTCACAGCTGAATTACAGTGAGTTCAACCTGAAGGCTGAACTTCAGGTGATTGCTCTGATCCTGCAGGTCAGGTGACAGAGGATGATTCGATTGACAGAGCAGAGCGCAGGACATCCTCTCTGGGCCTCCGTCAGGAGTCGGAGCCGCAGGCTGAATTCCTGGCTGCTGATCAGGGTGGATGTGGAGCGTGAAGCTACATGTTCCTGGCCTCCACATTCTTCCCTTATCGTCTGCTGAAATGTGCTGGACCGAGTCCAGAGCAGACGCTCGATTCAGTCCTGCGTGGAATCGGGCCGCATGCCCACGTAAAAACAGCGTTTCACGCCTGTGCTGCTCATGAGCTCACACATGAAAGGTGTGGGAGGAGCTTACACGTCTTATTAATCTTAAAAACCAGCACGCAGAGCTCGCTGCAGCATAGATGTGTTGACAGTGCTTCCACACTTTTCTAGATTCTCTAAAAATGAAGTAGAAATCATTTATTTGTTTCATGTTCTGTGTGTAAGAAGTCAGAATATATATTATAAAAGTGCACGAGCGCTCCCTCAGCGTCGGTCTCCACTGATCTGCAGCGCTTATTAAATGTCCCACCTGAGGGGTCAAAGGTCAGAACTGTGTGATTTAATCAACAGCTGGAGTCAAGTTTCAGGATCAGCTTGAGAAGAACGCCCAGAAACACACACACACAGCAGAACTGTGTGTTTGGACACACCCAGTGTTTAGTCATGCTCGATGTGTTTGCCTTGTTGACGTCTCTGAGGGTTCCCACGTAGCTGGGTGTCTCACTGCGTTCCTGTTTCCCTGCCATGTGGGGACGTTTGGGGGAATTTTCTGTGGTTTTTGGGTCTCAGATGTTGGGCTCGCAGTCATTTCATCGCTGTGTGTAAATCTGCTGTTGCTTCCCTGCATTGGTGCTGCTGTAAGGACATGTGAGAGTTCACAGGAAATCACAGCAGAATAAATGTGAAGGCTGTAAGCTGGCTGAGAGTGTCAGCCGTTCATGTTTGAACCTGCAGAGCTCGGAGAGCCTTTATGTAAGCATTAATAACTGAAGTGCAGCTCTTGGGTATTTTCAGCATGATTAGTTACTGTGTTTTAATCAAACTGACAATATTTGTGAAACTTTTAGATTTTTTTAAAAACTACAAATAAATCAGATGGTGTCTGACAGCCAGCACGGTCCAGGTGTTTCTATTAACTTAATCTATCCATATAGGATTTTCAAAATAAAGCAGGCTGGATATAAATTTGTTGCTAGGTGTAAAGTGAAGGTGGAAACTGTGAACTTCCAGCTGTTAAAGCTGTGATGATGATAGTAGTCATTTAATTAGATCAACGTTTCTCTCTCCACAGATCGTGCATGAACGTGCAGCTTTGAACTCTCCACACTTTGGATTTGACCTTTTTTTTTTTTTTCTTCACCAGATTTGTAGAATAAACACTTTTTTTTTTTTTTTTTTTCTTCAGCTGCTAAAGAGCCGTTGAATTAATCGGGGACATCCCGACTCCACCCTGTGCCGGCATTTTGGGGGTTTTAGGCACCTGAGCTTTGTCGTCAATCAAGTTTTTGGCCTGAATGCCCCAAGATTACCCTCAGGCTGTAGTTCCTCCTCTGGCCTGCAGGGCAGCAGCAGAGAGCAGCGTCCGGCCGTTGGACAGACCGAGCCTCGGCATGAGCGACTTCTGGCACAAGATGGGCTGCTGCGTGGTAGCTAAACCACCGCCGGTGAGACGTGCTGTCTTTTGATAACTTTAAATGCTGCATGTGATTCTAAGTTTGTACAAATATTAGAATTAATCATGTTAGCTAATGTTAGCGGATACAATGTTTCAAAGCTGAAGTTAACTGGTAACTGGTAACTACCGGGGTGGCTGTAGCTCAGGTGGCAGAGCAGGTCAGCCACTAATCAGAAGGTCGGTGGTTCGATCCCAGGCTGCCTCCTGGCTGCATGTCAAATATCCTTGGGCAAGATACTAACCCCATGTTTGCCTACTGGTGGTGGTCAGAGGGCCCGGTGGCGCCAGTGTCCGGCAGCCTCGCCTCTGTCAGTGCGCCCCAGGGCAGCTGTGGCTACAATGTAGCTGCCATCACCAGTGTGTGAATGTGTGTGTGAATGGGTGAATGACTGAATGTAGTGTAAAGCGCTTTGGGGTCCTATGGACTAGAAAAGCGCTATACAAATGCAGGCCATTTACCATTTACCAACTTGGACTAGCTAAAACGATGGCTGATGCTTAGCAGGTAAATGAAGTGGACAGTTATGTGATCGGTGTTGTTTATGTGCCTGAACGTGACGCTGCACAGGTAAAGGCGGGGCTTGTGTGCTCTTCCACAAATGTCCCCACGAGGCCTCAGAGTTACTGTGGCCTCCACACACACATATGCACAGCTTCCCTTTTCTCTGTGACCTCTGACCTCTGCAGCCGTCGCTTCTCTTTTTGCTTCACGTGACATAAACAGAACGCAAACATCAGCACAGATCTCCACGTTACACCCAATAAAGGGCAGGGATAGCTCAGTAGATAGAGTGGTTGCCCCATGATCGGAAGGTCGGGGGTTCGATTCCCCTTAACAGCTACCCTGAGGTACCCCTGAGCAAGGTACCGTCCCTACACACTGCTCCCCGGGCGCCCAATGGCTGCCCACTGCTTCACTGAGTGAATGGGTTAAATACAGAGAGCAATTTCCCCACGGGGCTCAATAAAGTACAATAATAAAAGGTTCCTGATGGTAGCGACGCTGCCGTGACGGGAGGAAGTGCTGCTGTGGCCTTTCTCCCCAGAGAGCCTCCTCCTCTTCCTCCTCCCTCCTTCCTCTGGCTCTATTTTTAGCTCTGTGTTTGTTCCATTGTGGCACTACAACAATACACCTTTAATAAACACAGCGAGACGCACCGATGCCAGCGCTGACTTCACTCAGGAAGTGTGCGTAAGGTTAAAGTGGGCAGGTTTGAACTCCAGCCGCACAAAGTTTATCATAGAAGGTTTTGGTGGACGTTTCATCGTTATTGTGCGTATTTTCACATCGTCTCTTTGTGCAGCTGTTTGTGATAAAGTTGTGACGGTGTGAGTAATGTAGACGTCATTAAATCAAAGAGAAGTGGGGTTGTTTCTGCGCACGCTCAGTTTGTCGTCAGCACTACAGATGTTGTGTAACGTCTGAGGCTGACTGCACATATTTCACCCATCAGGTCCTGCGTAAATTCCACTCGAACGAGCAAACGCGTCGCCTGTTTTAAGGTTTTTACATTTTCGTCTTTTTGGGGCGGAGCTTTTACATTTGGCCTGTTTAGGACGAGTGGATGATGTCGGCCATGTTGGAGGTCTGTGAGCTGATCCTGGCTATGATCCTTCCAGACTTTCACCAGCTCAGACGGCTCTGACTCACTGATTACACGATGACGATGACGAGGGTGGGTGTAGTGTTTAGCTGCTCAACACAGACGTTGCCAGGAGATTTGTTTTCTTCTTCTGCTGTTTGCTCGGCAGCGTCTCAGGGTTACGTAATGAAGCTGTGAAGCCACTGAGCGTGCTCAGTTTGTAAACCTTACATCAGCTCAGATTCAAATTCAAATTCAAATTTTATTTGTCACACACACACAACCATACACAGTATGACATGGGGGTGAAATGCTTGTAGCTGTACAATGCCCGACCATTAAATGACAGAAGAAAAGTTTTACAATATTTACAATTTACTACAAAAATTTACAATTTTCTGCACTTTGATTGGATCTCTGACGTTTCAGAAACATAAAGAAAAAGCTTTGATTACAAGTTTTTAGAGTCATGGAAATAACCTGAGGCAGAGAGGAAGGGTGTGTGCAGGAGAGCCCTCCACACAAGGGAAAGACCACAACACTGTCACAGAGACACACACTGGTGTCTGGGACTGAAGTGAGCGTGTCTGCACTGCTGTTTGAAGGTCAGGTCATGTGACAGGAGTTAAAACAGGCAAACTCACATCTCTGTCACAGACTTTGGATCTTATTAAAAACATGTGTGACCCTGTAAACAAATGCAACGTACCTACAACCCTGCAGAAGGAGCACAGACACACAACACAGACATGTGTTTAAGTCTGTGGGAGACGCCAAAGACACCACTGCAAACATGGCTGGTCGCTGCTCACGCACAGAAGGCCCACGTAACAAACACATGAAAAGACAAAGGAAAAAACTGAATTGCACAAACTGCTGTGTGTAATTTATTTTATTTTATAAACCAAAAGGAAACCTGAACAACGGAGACACAAGAATCCTGTAAAACGGACAATTTAATAAAGGGCTGTTCTGTTCTAATGGCAGCAGCACGTACTGGAGTGAATGTGGGACCCCTGGTGTGGAGCAGGATGTAGGAGGGACCCCGGTGCGCCTCGCACTGATTGGATGATTGACGGGTGTTATTTTAACCTCCCGCTGAGTCAAGCGTGACTCGTCCAGTTTGTCAACCGAGCAGTTGTTTTATTCCTGACGTTGCCATGACGACCGCCACCCCCGCGGAGGAGGCGGCGCGCGAGCCGAGCGGCGACGATTCACGTTCAGAGGGGGCAGCGTGGCCGAGCGGGACCCGCGTCTGTTTACACCTGTGTGTGTGTGTGTGTGTGTGTGTGTGTGTGTGTGTGTGTGTGTGTGCCTGCACACCTGTGTGTGTGTGTGTGTGTGTGTGTGCGTGCGTGTGTGTGCGTGTGCGTGCGTGTGTGTGTGCGTGCACACCTGCGTGTGTGTGCGTGTGCGTGCACACGTGTGTGTGTGTGTGTGTGTGTGTGTGTGTGTGTGCGTGTGCGTGCACACGTGTGTGTGCGTGTGCGTGCACACGTGTGTGTGCGTGTGTGTGCACGCGTGCGTGCACACGTGTGTGTGCGTGTGTGTGCGTGTGCGTGCGTGTGTGTGCGTGTGTGTGTGCGTGCACACCTGCGTGTGTGTGTGTGCGTGTGTGCGTGCGTGCACACCTGCGTGTGTGTGTGTGCGCGTGCGTGCGTGCACACCTGTGTGTGTGCGCGTGTGTGTGTGCGTGCGCGTGTGTGTGCGTGCGCGTGTGTGTGCGTGTGTGTGTGTGTGTGTGTGTGTGCGCGTGCACACCTGCGTGTGCGTGTGTGTGCGTGCACACCTGTGTGTGCGTGTGTGTGCGTGTGTGTGCGTGCACACCTGCGTGTGCGTGTGTGTGCGTGTGTGTGCGTGCACACCTGCGTGTGCGTGTGTGTGTGTGTGTGTGTGTGTGTGTGTGTGTGTGTGTGTGCAAATAATCAGTTTATCAAATCATCTGAATCTCTAATTCTGGTGTTTCTTTCTTGGATTTCAAATCGATTCAGTGATTTGATTCGGGGCACGGTTATTCCGGGTTTATTTCAGTGTTTTATTTGTTCCTGAGTAAACCGGTTTGGCTGTGATTAAAGTTAAGCTTCATAACATATTACTCACAGTTAAATTAAGAGGCTCCAGAGCTGTGACATCAAGTACGCTGGTGTTCCAATTGTACAAATCGCGAGTCCGTGCTCGCCAAGTACACGAGTAAGGGTGTCATCTGCATAGCAGTGAAAATGTTTCCTGTGGAGCTCCATGATCAGCTGTTTATGAAGGACAAACACACATCAGAGACTCTAATGTGTGTCTATATGATCATAGAAGAAGAAGAGGAGGAAGATTGATCGCAGCATGATCGGAGAACCGACTAACTTCATCCACCTCACACACATCGGCTCTGGAGAGATGGCAGAAGGCCTGCAGCCGGTCAGTAACAATCCTGTCTACCTGTTTACTCACCATGCAGCCGTGTGTTTGTGTGTGTGTGTGTGTGTGTGTGTGTGTGTGTGTGTGTGCACATCACAAATCAGCGCATAAAAAATGGGTAAGTAACAACAGGGACGTTTGAGAACAAAGTAAAATACTGAGCAGAACAATGACGTGTGTGAAACCATCACTCTGAACAGAAACCAGTTACAGGTATGATGGAAGCTGTCGCACTTCAGTCGTAACTTGAACCGTAGCGTGTTCGAGTTTTACCGCGGGTCGCCCGTCGACCCCAGACTGGGATTGTGCCTCTACTGGAACTGAACCAGCAGCCTCTACTGGTGTAAACCCCTACAGTTTGGAGCAACAGCATTTTAATATATACTCTGTGTTATAGATGAGAACACCCACATACAGTTCAGTGTTACACCTGTTTAAACCTTTGACGGATTTATTGGTTATAAAGAAGGTGTGACTGTGTCATTTTAGTTCATCATGATTGTTGTCTTCTGTGTTTGATGCATGTGAGTGTGCTATGTAAAGAAGTGTTGTTGTGTTTTACAGTCTGGGTCGGTCCAGGAGCAGATGAGGTCCAAAGGCCCAAACATGAACGGCAGGAACAGCCTGTTATAGCCGGTAAACCAGCTCAGCTTCTCTTTTCATTTCAGCTCATTTAGCATCACAGGCGAAGATGTTCCAGCAGCCGCTGTTAAAAATCACTTTTTAGAAAAGATGAGTAAAGGACTGATTATTTAGTCGGGTCCAGGACTGTATGGTTTCCTGTACCGTGGTATGCAGATCTTCTGTACCTATAACGAAACAGGAAGTAACCCTGAGTAGGTTAAAAACAGAATAGACAGCTGGCAGCCTTAGCTCAGTGTGGTTGAGCCCGAGCTTCCTGTTAGCGATCGAAGCAGCGATGAACCCTGCCTTCCCGTTAAACCTGAGTGTGCACCTTGCACCTGTTTGATCTCCATGGGTCACTTTATCGCAGAACACAACCTGATGAAACAGAACTACAGTTTTTTGTATTGTCGGTAATGTCCTTAGAAAAACAAAAACCAGCTGTGGTGCTGAGCCGGTCCGACGGTTTCCGTCCACCCACCCTGACACCCCTCCTGCACACTCTGACCCTGTCACCACCCCCCCGCACTTTGTCACCATTCATTTGACCAGTAGAGGGCACTTGCCCATAAACTGTAACTATTACATAATTGTTTATGCTGCAGCACACCTCCAGCATCGGTCAGTTCACTGTTCCTCCACGTGTTTAGAGTTTGTGGAAGTGTACAGATGTTTATCCTGATCCCCAGAGGATGAACCCTTTGGATTGAAGGATGTTCTGCCTGTAGGGGGCGCTGACTGCCACATTTTTACACTAGTCAGCACCGTTTGACGTTTCCTGTCTTTCATCTTCTAGGAGTGTATGACATCGACCCAGACCAGCTGACCGAACTCTTTCTTCTCCACACTGAGCCTCGCCTCTAGCACTTGACTGCCAGCCAGGTGCTTTGACTCCCTCCTCCACCCTACTGAAGTGCCCTTGTGCAAAGCGCTGAACCCCTAACACCTACAGGAGGCACTAGCCTGACCAGATATAACTGTGGATTTTTTTTACTCACAAAGACTGATAATCAGTTCCCACCTTTGAAGAAACCAGAATAAAACTAATATTTTTGGTCACTACAGGTTTCCCTGTCAGTATTAACGTCATTAGACTCCATTTCCCAGCATCCATTTCAATTTTTTCAGTATCAAACAAATGACAGGATGTCTGTATTTATGAAAGAAAAAGTTTTCTGGCTCCAAAGTGTTCGATTTAAGATTTCACGTGGACGTTTTTTGTGGAGTGTTTTTTACTGGACTTCATTTCGAGGATGGCCCGTTGTTTAGTATTCAGCTCCTGAAGGATCATTACACCTTCTGGGGCTTCGTCAGCAGATTCTGAACCGTGCGTATGTTCAGGGATCACGTGTCCAAAGTGATTACATCACTGGATGCCGTCTCCCAGGACGCTGCTGGTGCTGAATTTTAAAGGACTCTTGTTTTAGGAGACGGGAAAGTCCCATGAATCCCTGCTACACTGGACTGCACTGTGTGTGCTTGTGCTCTTACATGTCTATCTTTGTGGAGACCTGTGTGATTGTTGGATCATGTGAGGACATGCCTGCAGATTGAGATTTGTTGTTCAGGTTGTGTCATGGAGGGTCCTCACAACGATAGAAATCCAGACATGCAGGACTGGACCCACAGTCCTAAACCTCCACTAGAAAAACACCAAAAATTATCATTATTATTATTATTATTCAGAAAGTTCTTTGTTTTTATTTTTAACGCTTTTTAAATTCTTCATCCAATTACTGTGTTACTCAAACTGTGGTTCAGGGACCCCAAACGGGGCTTCAGATGAGATATTTTAGCTCCCTGTTTTTAGCGCACTGCTTGAAAGGCCTGTTGTAAGCTAAGGTGTCACAGTTATTACTGCTTTAAACGTGTGTAATCTTCTGCTGTTCCTGATTGGCTGTCTCACATCTGCTCAGCTGTTATCCAGATGTTCAGGTTGATCTCAGCTCACAAACCAAATGTGTTTAATGTTGTCTTGAAAAAGATCATTTTGTAGTTTTTGAAACATCTGCTGATAAAAACTGCTTCGTGTAAGTTTCACTGCAGCTCTTCTGTCACAGCTGAAGATTCGTCCACGTTGTATTTATTTTTGCAAATCACACTAACGTACAGGTTGGTCCAGCTGTTCCCAGCTCTGTGTGCACCAGCCAATCCTGTTTCACATCCAGTTATTAAATGTGTTTGCCAGTAAGAGCCAGCACTGATTGTTTCTCCAAACACGCACACAAACGCAGCACAGTCAGGACAGTGAACCACATCTGATTGGTCTGTTTATTCGAGTCGCGCCGTTCATGAACGCCATCCTGTGCCCGGATGCTCTAACAGCAGCACTGACTCGTCAGGGAAAACTGTCTGACTGGTTACCGCGGAAACCACAGAGTGACATGGCAGCTGGGCACTTGCTCCACATCGACAATGGCGACGACGGGAACGTAAGTGCCCGAGCTTCTGGTGCATTGGTGAACTGTGCAGAGCGTGGGAGGAGTTATTGTATTTGACTCGGCTCGTTCCAGCTTCCCACTGAAAACGTTTGTGTTCACAAACTGAGACATGCGGCATTAACGCTGCCGTTAAACCAGCTTCAGGAACGCCTCTGACCGTGTCAACACTCGACTTGAAACCTGAACGTGTTGTACTTTGGTTCAAAGACACGGGGACTGTTTTAATGGACACAAAGGAAGGATAGGTCTCTGATTCCAACACTTTCACCCGGGACAAACTGTTTTCCTGTGGAGCATCGTTGTTTTGGATCATTTTAGCTCCAGAAACTGTTACTCTCATTCTAGACTCATGCTGGGAACCTGAACGTCTCCTCCACCGAGGCCTGAAGAAGATCAGGATGTTTTCTTAAGATCAAGATGTTCAGCCTGAGATTTTTTCCCAGACTAGTTGAAACTCGCATCTTCTTCCTTTTTTGTGTCATATCAGACGTATTTAATCCTCCTGAGAGAAAATGTTCAGGCTGCTCTGAACGCTCAGCTTCCAACAGCTTGTTCTACTTTTATAACGCATCTCTGCCCACCGACTAACTGCAGGTTTCCAGACACTGACCAATGAGAAAACAGTGGGATTTAGGGAGGGCTGTCTTAAAGAGACGGGAGCATACGAGGGATTGTTTGGATGTGGGAGTCGTGCACAGATAATGATTTGATTACAAAAATCTGACCACGTCAGAAACCGTCCCGACTGCGGTGACTTTACAAAGCGTGTAGGTGGAGACGAGGACGTCCAGGCTGGAGTCGACGTTGTGGCTCATTCTCGCTCTTGGATTCTGGGAAATGAAGCCTCTTCCTGTCGACAGTCCTTTCCCTTCAGGTGGAAACAGACAGAGTGCTTTTGTGTCACACTATGCTTTTATTTTGTGATAGACGCTGATTCTATTGGTGCATATGATTGTTGCACTGAGAGTGCTGATCACAGAGCTTCTCTGGAAGAGCCTCGGTGGGAACGCTGTCCAAAACCACACAGTCTTCATCAGATTAACTTTTCCTTTTGCAGCTGTTTGTCATCTGACACTGATAAACTCTGATGTCAGCCAATCAGCAGCCCCCCCGCAGCTGCGCTGGGATTAAAGTGAATGCAAATGATTGGGCAGAAGGGTTTTAATGGATTTCTTCTGAGCTGTGTTCACGTTTGATTGGCTGAGGAAACTGTCAGTCAGCGAGCTGTGGGGGTTTTGGTTTTAAAGCTGTGAGCGTGAAACATGACACTTCCTGCTGGTCCAATGATGGTCTGCCCACCCGGCGAGATCTGAGGAACGAGCTGAAGTCGGCAGCGAAGCTGCTTCCTGCGTCCGTTACTGTGCAGATGACTGATGTGAAACGTTGAACTCTTCTGTGCACTGAGTAATAAACTGGATCACACATTAGACTCGTGAGCCTGGCTCGGTTTACGAGGATATTTGTTCAAAGATCTGGAAGGTTTTAACTTTGCATGCAGGAAAAGTCACGTTAATGAAACCTGCAGCAGCTGCATCCTTGTGTTTACAAAACCTGAGTTTGTCACATCATCATCATCAGGTTTGTGTGGCATCTTGTGTTGTGTAAGCGGCTCCTCCTGCAGAGGCACAAAAACACCTTTATTCTTCTTATGTAATGCGTGTCTCATGATGGCTGAATAAATCTGTCTCACCAAACCTGTGTTTGTGGCTTAGTGTGACAAGAGTGGAAGTTTATTCTAAGAGTAGTACAAACATAACACTTTGATCAGTCCTAAAGTACTGAAACGTGGATGGGAACGCCTTTGAGGGTCGATGGTTCAGTTTCGTTTTGTTCCCAGTAAATCACAGCAAACATGTTCAGCTGTCGTCATGGAGACGGGGTTTCATCTCGTAGGCCTGGATGTCTTACAAATGTTTGAATTCAGGTCAGGGGTTGGTCAGTCCACATCACCGCTGCAGACAGGACGGGGCTCCACCCACCTGTCACTCACACCTCACCACTGTCTCTCTGCCATTCCTGACTTCCTCTCTGGCAGCCAATCGTCTGCTTTCTCTGATCCACGAAGACACCGAAGCTGCTTTTGTCCTTCTCCGTCAGCACTCTCAGAGCAACCATCACATGTGTGGTTGTCTTTCTCCGCAGCACCATCCTGCAGAGTAGCCACATTCTCTGCTAGCAGCACCTTACAGTGTCCATACATACAGACTGCAGTGGCTGTAGTGCACCTGTGTATGTCTCACTCGTGTACATGACCCTGTGTTTCTCCCTCTCACCTGTCCTTCTGCAGTCCTCTCCTCAGCAGCACCCAGCACCCTCTCCCACTGGGACACTCCTTCTCTCTCCTCTAACTGACCTCTGAGCTGTGGGGCAAACACTTTGACAACATCACCGATTTAATGTCCACTTTCAAATGCATGATCCTGTCTGACGCTCTCTTCACCCACAACACTGTTCACATCAGGATGCCCCACAGCTTGAACCCACCTCCACTGCTCCTGGCCCTGCTTCCTTTCCAACTGCTCTCCATCATCGCAGCAGCGCTCCCGGTGGCAGTGCCTACATTTAGATTACTGATGTTGTTCCTCTCTTCAAGCACAGTCTCCACCAGCACGCTGTTGGCCAACAGCACTGAGGTCTTAAATGCACTACATGGACAAAAGCATTGGACCAAACCACTTAATCTTTAAATGCAGGTGTTTTCAGGCACAGGTGTATAAACTCACTCGCGCAGGCTGGGCCGTTCCTCCGAGCTCACCGAATCAGACTCAGCCTGGCTAGTGTTAGCACAGGAACAGCTCCTGTAGCTTAATGTGCAGGACTGACGGGGACCAGAGGTGCTCTGACAGAAACTATGAATGAGCTCAAACAGGTCTAAGGAAGGCCGCAGCATCGCTTTCTCGTGAAGCGTGAGTCTGTGCACAGGCTAATGAGAAACACTGAGAGTCAGGGCAGACGTGTGTTTCTACACGTATGACCCCGTTCACAGGCTGCGTTCACATTTTATTACATGCAGCTGTGCACAGACCGCAGAGCTATAATGATGATGGTTAAACTAGGTGTTTCTATGGAAACGCCAGCCGAGCACTGAGGAGGAAGCAGGACGAGTGGAAACACGGAGGCGGTCAGAGCTGGTTTGTTACAGGCTGAGCGTGTGTGGGAAACGCGTGTGTGATGTCATAAATGTTCCACGCTTTCAAAGGGAAACAGCGCAGAAAAGCTCCGGCTCCACGTTCCTGCCCCGAGCCGCAGAAACGCTTTTATTATGTTTGTGTGTTTTATATCTGAACTCTGGTATACAGCAGCAAACGTCCACAGCAGGGTGTTTGTGGCTTTGAAGGAAAACGGTGTCCATCTGCAGTCACGAGCAGCACATGTTTATACAGACAGATTGAGACTACAGAGGCTTTTATTTTGTAGGATCACAGAAATGCTTCTGGCAATAATTTTACCTTTATGTTGAAAATCAGTTCTTGACATGTTCTTCTTCAATTATAGTGATAATAAACCCCCCTCATTCAGCCATGGGTGAAAAACCTGAAGTCAAAAATGTGTTTTTATTATTTATGAGGCTCAGTAAGAGTTCTTAGCCTTGGAAAAGCTCCCCGAGCTTTTTCCAGACGGTCGATGCCCTTCATGGACAAACCCCTCGCCTCATGGAAACGCTGCATCGAGAGTGCTGAAGCGAATATCTGATCAACAATAAGCTGGAGCTGCTCTTTCTTGAGTTAATGTTCGGAACTTTGATTTCTGTTTTGGGGTTTGTGGGTCCTTTTTTGATCAGCTGTAAAACAGCCTGTTTGTTGTTTCCAAGAAAAGCTGTTTTGTCTCACTTTTGATCGGGACTGTGTGTCCTCGCAGTTCATTGTTCATTTAGAAGACACTCTCTTGAAGAGCTCTCGCGATCTTAAGATAAGATAACCTTTATTAGTCCCACACGTGGGAAATTATTGTTAAAGCAGTGGACAGTTGCATAGACAAATTAGAGAAAAACACTGGAATAAGATGTCAATAAGACTGTACACAATAGAATAGAATAAAATACTATAGACAATCAAATAAAATAGAATACAAATGCTATATATAATATGAGTATAATACAACGATGCCAGAAAAGAGTATTGCACTTAGTGTTATTGCACATGTGTGGATGTGTTTGATCAGCTGAAGTCTTTGTTGTGGAGTCTGACAGCCGTGGGGAGACCTGTGAAATCTCTCCGTCCCACACCGTGGGTGCAGCAGCCACTGAAGCAGCTGTTCAGTGCTGTCACAGTCTGCTGCATGGGCTGGGAGATGTTGTCCAACAGGGGTGACAGCTTAGCCACCATTCTCCTGTCAAAGCTTGGCTGAATTGTGTTAAATCGTTAGAGATGTATCTAAACAGAGACATGTCTGTCATATCTGTGCTCCGTCACCCTCAGCAGCTCGGTGATTATCTGATAATCATTCGATTATCAGCACCTGGCTGCTAGCGTTGACTTTGTCAGCTCACCCAGTGTGGACATATGTGTCTGTATGTGTGGCTCCCCTGAAGTCACTGAGGGCGGTGAAAAGATCGATTTGAATTCTGATTAATTTGTAAAATGCAGCCAATTATCTTCTGTCTTTGTGTTAAATATTGCACTAAGCTGTGAAGTGTAATGGGTCGTACGCTGCATGCGCTGCTGCGTCGCCGCTGTTCAGGGCTGGATGGTCTCATTTATGTGCAGTGACAAGCACAACATACAGCAAGTATAAGGTGTTAAAACTGTGTTTGAATAAATCTGTTGTTACTGTCCTCCCAGCTGACAGTCTTTTTGAGTGTTCAGTCTTTGACAGATGGAGAAAAAGCAGAAAAACACATTTCGGTTGGCTTGAGACTCGCACACAGTCGGCTCTGTGTTCCTGTTTATGGAGTTTCCTCAGCAGTGACCTCACTTCCTTCCTGTCAGCCTTCATTTCCTGACCAGCGGCTGGTTTCATACAGACCACTTACACACACAGCAATGTTTCCATCACTTCAGAGCAAATCTCAGTGAAGTACTAACTGTAACTGTCATGATTTACGTTACAGGGACCTAAAGGTTCTGGGCCCAGGCAGACCAGAACCCACAAGGTGACTGTGTGTCCCCATAAAGCAGTGAAACAGGAACAGTCACACACCCACAGACATGTTTTCCTTTTCTTTATAAATGCTCTCTGTGTTCAAGTGTCCACACAAACTCTGCCGTTTCAGTGATGCGAGTCACCGAGACAAACCAGCGCGGCTCTCAGGTTTTCTTTTTTCCTGGGTGGGGAGTCGGGATCAGGCGTGGGGTGGTGACACACTACAAAAGACATTTACTTCAGCAGCAAACATACCTTACATCAGGCTCTGCTAACAGATGGGTTGCAGTTGTAGATTATCCCTCGTGTCATACACATTCAGGTAACTAACATGTGATGAACACACAGAAAGTGAGCCAGTTATATGCAGTTGTTTATCATTATAATTATATCGGTGTTCCACTTATCCTCGATAAAGAGGATGTGACAGATGTTACAAAGCAGAAGAGGATTCTGGGATATCGAGCCGTTTGCATCACCAGCAGTGAGTCAGACTCGTTCTCAGTGACTGTGCACACTATTCGCTGTTTTCAGGATCACAGCCCAGCAGCTGAGAATCAGCACCATGTCTATAATAACATTATTTATAATAGCATCATTTTGAAGTGTGAATCTTGCAAAGTAGGAAGCGGGAGGTTCAAACACAAAGCCCAGATTGTGGAACTATTGGGAGTTTATTTAGCAGCACAGAACATTTCACTGTAAGGCGAACCCTGACTGCAGACAGGGTTGAAGGTTCAACTCTGACAGAAAACACTGAAAGTTGGAGGAAATGTGTTACAAACCTTAAAAACGCATTTCTAAAATAAAACCCTTTGATTCAAAATATCCACCGTTGAAATCTCTGACAGTTCTGGCTCACAAACACTTTTTTGTATCAAACTTGAATGTTTGCGTGTCGTTCTGAGGACGCACAGAACCTGCTGTTCATTTTACATCATTGTGCTTTTGTCCTAATACTCTTAATTTTAAGTTCTACAAACCAGGTTGTAACTGTGGGAAATGTTTCACTTAAAATCACAAATGAAGTCATGTATCTGAGGGGACACTTGTTCTTTCCTGGCTCATACTGCAACAGCCCTCAGTTTAAACTTAAAGCATAAAGATGTTGGACCCATTAACACTGTTCACCACACAAACTGTCAATAAAGTTAGAAGTCTTGAAGTGCCGGCGATTCACTCAGGAAGCCCAGATGCTGACACAGTGCATAAGATCCTGCTGGATGTCAGAGAAACACGTACGTGACTCTGCAGCGCCACCTGGAGTCTCACCTGGACAGGCTGTCATCATACCTGCGGGGAAATCAATATGTCTCAATATTTCTTGTGTTCAGCTGAGGTTGTTCCTGTTTTTAATTCATTTATAAGGAAATGTGTTTTAAAACATACGTCTAATCTGTCAGCTTTGAACAAATAAGTAATGATGTCACTCACTGCTCGACACAGTCTGGGATCTGAACATGCTCAGTGGGGATGACGTTAGAAAGTTCCTTTAAGCTGCTGATGAACTGAAGTTTCCTGCTGAACTTGGTGCTGAGGATGAAATAAAAAGACAGTTTGAGTTTTAGTCATTCAGATATGACCACTTCCTGTCCAAGAAAACAGCATGATGGGGTTTATAAGCTTTTACTAGCAAAACAATGATCTGTGTCTGTATCAGACGGGTGGTGATGAAGAAAAGATTGTGCACCTGATGAAGGGCTTGATGATGGTGATGAGAGCTTTAATGTACCAGGTGGGATGAACCACATAGAAACCCTTCAAGTTCTTCCTCAACCTGCAGGCAGAAAATCACCAAAATCATAAAGAAACACCGAATTAGGGACTTGGAATAAACCAGCGGTCTCCAACCTTTTTTGCGCCACGGACCGGTTTATGCCCGACAATATTTTCACGGACCGGCCTTTAAGATGTCGCGGATAAATACAACAAAATAAAACTAGTACCGGTACCGAAAAAAACGAAGATTTATTCATAACACACGTGAAAAGACCCAGGAAAACCCAGTTAACGATCAAAACGATAACAAAATAACGCTGAAAACCGATAAAACCCCTGAAAACCACACATTTCACACCTGAGCCTCAACTCTCGAGGTCCGGTACCGGTCCGAGGCCCGGGGGTTGGGGACCGCTGGAATAAACCAACCATCCAACCAACATCCAATCATCCATCCAGCCATGGTCTCCCATTTATCCATTTCTGGGTCATGGATGTTAGGGCCTATGTCAGGGTTAAGGGTCAAACAATGAAATACAATTTGTGAAGTAAAAGACAAAAAAAAAGTTAAAAGACTGAAAACAGGTGAATGAAGGAGGAAATAGATTAAAAATTATGCCTGGCACACCTGAAAATCACCTGAAAATCAGTTCATGACATGAAGACGATGTCCTCCAGATATTCATAATAATAATAAACCCCTCTCCTTCAGCCACGAGTGAAAAAACTGGATCTAAAACTGTGTTTTTATTATTTATTAGGCTGAGTAAGCATTCTTAGCAATGAAAAAGATCCCTGAGCTTTGGACACATCAGTGAAATAAAGCTTGAATATGTGCCCATTGATAAAGTCCTGATCAAAAGTTTAAGACCACGTGAAAAATGGCAAAAACTCCTATTTTGCATCGTTGGATCTTAACAAGGTTCCAAGTAGAGCTTCAACATGCAACAAGAAGAAATGGGAGTGAGACAAAACACGCAACAGAAACTGGGAAGTGTAAAGGATGAATAGCAGCTCGCCCTGCCACCACCACGACCCGGCTTTGGATAAGCAGACGATAACAGATGGACGGATGGATGTTCGGACCTGCTTTTTCTTACCTGCGGTCGATGGTGGTGTAGCATTCTCTGAGCCAACTGATTCCTGGCAGTTTGTCCTTCTGACCTCCAGCACAGAGATACACGATCACATAGTTTTCCGCCACCATCAGCTCCAGAGTGCCCACTACGAACCTGATACATACAGAGAGGCAGTGGTGAGGCGGTCGATCGCAAAAGCTCTGAACTGATCTGCCGCATTGCCACTGGTCAATTATCTGACAGCTGAACCAGAGCCAGTTCCCCTTCAGCACCATCACATCCACAAAGACTCTTACTGGTTTTACACTGGAACCCGTAGTGGGTCTGTGCACTAAGACAAATTCAGCCTTTTGATCCGTCTTTTTCTTCGCCACGACTTTGAGTCTGATTCTCACTGTGGGGTAGGTAAGAGCAGTGACTCAGAGGTGAAGGTCAGGGGTCAGAGGCCAATGTGTGTTCATTACCTGAACAGATTATCCATCACATACTGGTAGTTCTCCAGACAGTTTTCTGGCAGGTAACAGGAGGAAAACACGATGATGTCATTCATACCATCTCCATAGTAACCTGGATTGCCAACAGGTGTTAAAAGTGTGAGGGGGCATAAGATACAACAACAACAACAACAATCTTTATTTATAGAGCACATTTAAAAGCCTTGGGCATACCAAAGTGCTTTACATAAAACAATAAAAAATAAAACAGTTCACACATTAATATCAAATACATAAAGGTAACGAATTATGTTCACAGATAAAAGCCACCAATAAGAGTAAACTGCAGCACATAGGTTATAGCAAGATAAGACTGTACCACCATGATAAAAGACACCAGTAATGGAAAGATAGCAGAGAATTTAATACAATAGGTCACTGCAAGCAAGCCAGCATTTAACTGGTAGAAAAGGCAAGTTTAAAAAGATATGTTTTTAGCCGTGATCTAAAAGAATGAATAGAATCAGACGCCCGGATGCCAATCGGGAGATTGTTCCACAGCTCTGGTGCAACTAGAGCAAACGATCGATCACCTCTAGATTTCAGTCGAGATCTGGGCTGAACCAGCAGTAACTGTGAGGATGACCTTAAAGCCCTAGCAGGAGCATATGGGTTTAAAAGTTCCTTAAGATAGCTTGGTGCAGTGTTATTGGTAATTTTAAAAGTAAACAACAAAATTTTAAATTGAATACGATATTGACAGGCAACCAGTGCAGATCAGCAAGGACAGGAGTAATGTGGGCAAACTTCTTGGTTTTAGTTAGAATGCGTGCTGCAGCATTCTGAACTGTCTGTAATCTATGTAAAAGGGAAGAGTGGAGACCACAATAAAGTGAATTACAGTAATCTAGCCTTGACGTTACAAAGGCGTGGATGAGCTTTTCTAGGTCTTTATACGGGATATAGTGCCTGGCCTGCCTGTGGTGTGCTGTGGTGTGCTGGGGGAGCAGCACAGCAAAGAAGGACTCATCCAGGCTGGAGAAACTGATCAGGAGGGCTAGCTCTGTGGTCGGCATGAAGCTGGACACTCTGGTGACAGTGGCAGAGAAAAGGACATTAAAGAAACTGATGGACATTATGGACAATGCTAGGCATCCTCTGCACACGGCCATTAACAACCAGAAGAGTCTGTTCAGTGACAGGTTGCTTCTCCCCAAGACAAGAACTAACAGACTTAAAAACTCCTTTGTCCCACACGCCATCAGACTGTTTAACTCCTCTCTGGAGGGGAGAGGGAGGGGAAACAGGAGGACAAAGGAGGGGGGAACAACTAAGCTGTAGTGCCTCTTCACCTCACTGTACAATACCTTGTGCAATACTTTTTGTAAATAGTCAACAGTGCAATAGACTCAATACTTGAAATGTGCAATTCACTTGTATTTTTATTTTTATTCCTATTTATCCCCTTCGTATATTTTATTTATATTGTCTCTGTATTTATATGTGTGTGTGTGTGTGTGTGTGTGTGTGTGTGTGTGTGTGTGTGTGTGTGTGTGTGTGTGTGTGTGTGTGTGTGTGTGTATATATATATAATATTCTGTAACTCTGTAACTTCTGTCGGTGCTGTGCTTTTTTGGAAATCGAATTTCCCAGAGGACCCACCCGAGGGATTAATAAAGTTCTATCTTATCTTATCTTATCTTAAATAAGGCGAAGCTGGTAAAAACTAGATCTGACAACAGCAGACACTTGTTTATCAAGTTTAAATGAGCTGTCAAATAAGACACCCAGATTCCTAACAGTGTCAGAGAAAGAACTAGTGAGAAAACCAAAGGCATCCCGAAGTTTGGCACGAAGGGCATTACTACCAAAAATCATAATTTCGGTTTTCTTATCATTAAGGATAAGAGTATTTGCCAAAAGCCATTTCTTGACCTCACACATGCAATCTCGGAAGCTATTCAAAGACAGATAAAACAGGTAAATCAGTGCACAGGTAGCTAGCAGTACCTCCATGAGACAGCACCCTGAGGAACGGCTCCAGGACGCTCATATTGACCCGGCTCTCCTGCGGAGGGTCACCTGTAGTGAAACAACGCCACCTGGTGCCATGGCTGTCCACCACATCCTCCCTTTCCAGAAAACCCAGTCCGCTCTGGTCTGTTTCCATCAGGCAACCAGTTTGTGGGTCAGACCTGGAGCTGTGACCTCTGTGGTGGCTGGAGGCAACACCAAGACGCCGCAGGTCATCTGAGAAACAATCAGGTAAGAAGATAAACAGCTGTTCGCAAACCTTGGCCTATATGACCTCTCTATGACCGCTCACCTTCCAGGTCCAGGTCGTACATTGGGAAGGGCAGCGATTCGCTGTCTGAGGGTGTCTCTATAGCATCTAGATCAAAGTCAAGTGCTTGGTCGTCTTCATCTTCAGGGGAGGGGGAAAGGAAGACAGAAGGCAGGTCATCAGAGACCATGGACCCGCTGCGACCTGCAACCCAACACCAAAGAGCTGAAACGAAATGAAACGAAAACTGTGGAGTTTTAAAGAGAATTCCCAGCTATTGTTTCGTTACCTAATGACAGGCTGAGAGTCGGAGCCACCAGGACTTTTTTCTTTGCTTGCGGCGGGCTGGTCAAAGCTAGAGTGCTGGGAGGAGCTGCAGAAAGAGAGAACACGGTATGTCAACAGTGACATACCTGCTGAATGTTTCTGTTTACCAATGACAGCCACCCGACAATGAGGGCCTGTTTGGATTTTTATTTTCATTTTTTTAAAGCAAGTAAGCGCAAACATTAGTTTTTGAAGGAAAAAAAGCCTAAAAGCTGCAGATTCTGCCTGCCTCGACTCAGCCACATGAGATCACAGAGAAGCACATGCTGAGGTACATAGTGTGCAGTGATTCCCAACTTTTTGCAGAGTCAAGCCCAACAGACCTCCAAAGTTCACGTGGCCTTCGGATTAGCTCAAGAACAGCACGTAGAGAGCTTCATCAAAAAGGGTTTCCAAGGATGAACAGCTGCATCCGAGTCTTACATCAGCAAGCACCATCTAAAGCCTCGGATGCAGGGGTGTAAAGGATGCTGCCACTGGACTGTAAAGGAGTGGAGGCGTGCTCTCTGGAGTGACCAATCACGTTTCTCCATCTGGGACTGTGATGCATGAATCTGACTGCACTGTGCCAAGTGTAAAGTTTGGTGGGGGCGGGGGGAATCAGACAGCATCACTGTCTGAGCTCACAAATCCGCTTCTGAAAGATGTGGTCAAAGGCTACGTTCACACTGCAGGCGAAAGCTCATCAAATCCGACTTTTCTGACCATGTGCGACCCATCTATCCGATCATGGTGTGACAGTGTGAACGGCGCAAATCCGATCTGGGTCACTTTCATATGTGGTCCTGAATCCGATACATATCCGATGTTTCAGAAAGCGACTGCTGTTTGATGGTCAGGTCGCATTAAATACGTCTCTTAAGTCTGACACAAGAAGACGCCAATTATCAGCGCCGGAGAAGACATCACGAACGCTTCCTGTCCATCCAGTGAAACTGTTGGGAACAACGTTGGAGAAACGTGAACATTTTATTTGTACTGCAGCTATCCTTTGAAGCACCGCTCCTCTAAAACAGCAATAAGTTTGCTCTGGGTCTAAACGGAGCGCGTTGTGTGTGACGTCTTCTTTTGCGCATGCGGCCGCTTTGAGGGTTCACAAAAGAGTGCGTTTGCTGTCGCATTTTGTTTGTAGTGTGAACACGCAGACAAAAAAATCGGATGTGATCAAAAATCGGAGTTGAGCATTAAGACCTGCAGAGTGAACGTAGCCTGAAACTTCCAGAAACACTCTGAAGCTGTTACAGCTGCAAAGGGGGCCGACGTTGTATTACAGCCCATGGACTGCGAGTTTCACTCAGGTTCACACGCATCTGTGAATATATACATAGATAACAAAATAATGTCTTTATTATTAATTATTATTATTTTGTATATAATTTAATATGTATTTTAAATTTTCATTCGTCTTTTTAAAGGATTACTTTACAAATATAAATTGATCTTAATTTGCCTTTCTTTTTTTCGAGGCAGAGATTGAGCAGGAACAGGACCCGTCCTTCGGTAGTAACTGTTGCTCGTACTCAGCCACAGTAGTTTTTTCACCCCGCGGGGTGATAAGCTACTGTAAATGTCTGCCACAAAAGCTGCTTGGCCATGACTGTTTGCACAGCTCAGCATAGCTCAAAGTCAAACCATGAGCTGTAGCTGGCTACGTTTCACTGCCTTGAGCCTCATGTTTGCTTCCTTCTCCTATTTTTGTTCCTTGCTCTCTTCCTTGCATCCCTTATCTACTTATTGCTCTTTCCTGTCATGCTTAGTAGGACTACCTAAGGGAGGATGAGTCCCGGTGACAGCTTGATGGGTGATATGGGCAGCCTTTCTTTGTTCTGTGGTTAGAGGATGGTGTTTAAGGAGGGAGAGAATAGGAGCTCCAAACAGAGGAACCAGGTACCAGGCAGCAACAAGGCCAAAGTGTCGGGGCCTGGGTCTAAGCGCCCAGGGCTCATGTATCTTTGTATACATGTATATTTTTCTGTGTGTGGTGTTTTGTTTTCTCTGCTTTTTCCCTTCGTCTCTCCGTGTGTGCTCCCGGATGATTTGGGTCGCCTGAGGGATCGCATCCCCAGAAGTGTTTGTGCGCTAGAGGCAGCCACAGCAGCTGCAGCAGATCGTCAAGGGAGCTGTATTTAAGAGTGTGGCTGAGCTCTGGTCGGCGCTGGATCCTTGAGTCAAAACTCATTAGTCCAGCCGTGGACTTTTGTATGAGAAAACCGTCACGACTGTAGATATCCCGCTAACCTGAGTGTGTTTGTGTGTTACCAGGAATCGGGGTGTTTTTGGAGTCTAGGTGTGGGAACGGGAGTTTTGGGGGTTGCCCCTTTTCTCACCTTGCATGGACTTGTGCACTGTGTGGGATTCAGGGAGAATCGCCAAGTTGTGTTTTTCCTACTTTTACTGCTACTCCACAGTCTGCCATCGCAGCCCGTGACACAGAGTTCTGCAGCTTTTCTTCACACTCTGCTATCGAGTTAAATGACACGGATATAAAACACAGAATAACTGGCAGGAACTGAAAAGTTATTTGGAGCTGTGCATGGTTAAGAGAAAAAGGCTGAAAGCTGTGTTAAACCAGCATTGTTACCAAAACATGTACATGCTTAACATTCAAAGACCAGTGAAAACGCTTGTTATACTGGGAGGAAGTGATTGGCCCGTAAGTCTTAGAGCTGTATGGTTTGTAGACTTTGAACTTGGGTTTCTATTAATCAGTGGAATTCATTGTATGGAGGTTTGCCTTCAGTGTACAGAAAAACGAAACGACTGCAAAGCATTTGCTCATTTTCTGTGTAGTTAGATATTTTATTCCTATTCCAAAAAAAAAAAAAAAAAAAGATATTTTATTCCTGCCAACTGTTGAACAGGCGCGACAGGCAGCTACGCCAGTCAGCGGCGTCCTCTCCACACTCCAGGCCAGCTGGGGGCAGTAATGCACTAGTGATGGTAAATTTGATTCTTTTTACTGAATCGATTTTAATGAGTCACTCACCAAAGTGAATCGCATTTTTTGAGTCATTTGATTCACTGAGTCAGTTGGGCTTGTGAATCATGATTCATGAGTCAGTAAAGTGATTCTCGAGTACTGAACGATTCGTTCATGATTCGCGCATCACTATAATGCACCACCAAAAAACACAAAGAAGAAGTTATGCGGTCCTGCAGCGGCTAAGTTACCGTCTTTGGAGCTCGCTCTTGCTAACAGTGATGACTTGGTGGTGCACAGGGGAGCAGATTCCAGTCCAGCTCTGGTCTGGTTCTGATCTTTTTACTGGGCACGTCGGGGCATTGCTTTGGTTTATGAACAATATCGTATCCTGTGTGATTGTTGTTGGTTGCCCACTCCCTCCACCCATGTGGTGGAGTAGATGGGCGCAGCTCTGTTGGTGGTGTCTCTGGTTGTTTTGATATTTTGTCTCTGCTCTAGATTTCAGTCTGTGGACGGCTAACCTGGCCATAGGTGTGAACGGTTGTTGGTGGCACAGTGTGTGGGTGCACGCTGCCTCCGGTCGCTGGGAAGTGGAATTATTTGCAGATTTGTATTTGAATCACAAAATTATTGTAAAGGTTTGAGATGAAAATGTTTATTTTAATTTAATTACAGCTGAAAATGTATGAAGCCATTTCAAAATATTATTGTTTTAAAGGCTTTGTTATTTTTTATTTTATTATATTGTTTTATTTTTCATTTCCTGTATGTATTTACAGTAACATACTGCTATTTATGGTTTATTTTAGATTTCAATATTTTTGATGGCTTCCTTAATGAGTTTGATGTTTTTTTCATTATTAATATTTTATTATTGCTTTCCTCCTGTGCGCAGCTTTAAGCTATGACTTTGTAATACACATGTATTTATTTTGAATCACCGTATTTGCTTTCGTATATTTTTCTTTCTTGTGGCATCAAAAGAGCAGAGAAAAGTTCATCGTCTCAGAAACAACAAACTGTCTGCGTACCCGGTCTCTGTCTCGTGGCTGTCAGTGATTTATCCTCCGAGTCGCCACCGCCTGACAGAACACAGGAAACAATCAGAGAGGAACCTCCGAAGAAGAAGAAAATAAAGGAATAAAGGAGCAGCTGTCAGAGTTACCTGGCTGGACATCAGACACCTGCTGCAGTTCATCTGCTGGAAAATTGTGAATATGTTGAGAAGAGAAAATGTCATCTGAAGGAAAAACAACTGGATGAGTCTTCCTTACCCTCCTTGTCTTCCTCATCCTCCTTACACGCATTGCCTTGTTCAGCCTCCTCATTTCCAACAGATATTTGCCCCCCACATTCTTCCTCCTCCTCATCTTTAAAACCAAAAACACCACAGAGTTCATGACAGGGACTGGCCTGAGACCAGGACGTACCGTTTGTTCTCCATACCCTCTGACCGCTCTGTGCGTGGCGTGGAGATGAGCGGTTTGTCACCCGTTTCCTCATCGTCTGCAGAGAAATGCAGATTCAGGTTTGAGTTTTCCTAAAGCGATAGTGCTCCTTCAGTAATAGACACAGCAGTGTGATTTGGTGATATGATTAATTTCACTGATGATGTTCATTTGTTTGAATGAACTCTACATATTGGATCTCAGTGGGTCAGCATGAATGAACGTGAGTGTATTTGAATACATGAATAGTGTCTGACATGCCTGACGGCTCTGTCAGTACCTGATCGACCGTCTGCAGCAGACGTTGCGCTCACAGCTGTCGCAGTGCTAGTAGAGGTCGTATCATCTGTTAAGCTGTTGGCTGCTTGGATGCTCTCGGTAGCTTTGGCTTTCAGAAATGATCTGCACACAGAAGCACACTGAGCGATACTTTACTTCTGTTTATTCTTTTTTCTCTCGTCCAGTAATGCTGCCTAAATTTCACTCTTACCCACTGTGGCATGACCCGGCCACAGAGTTACACACTGACACACTTTCCTGTTTCTCTAACACTGCAGCTTTACAGCAGCACACAGCAACAACAACAGCAACCAGCTCAGGCCCAGAGTGTGCTGTCTGTGATCAATAGCAGTCTTCAGTCTGCTCCAAAACTGTGGAACAAAGTGCCCTTCACATCTCCACCTCCCTGACATCACACATGTTTCAAACCTGTCTGAAACACACTGTTACTCTCTGCGTTTTACATCAGGATGACCTCTGACTGCTTCGATTGTCTGATTTCTCACTAGGCTTTTCTTATTTTCTTAAATTGTTGTTATGTGTTTGATTATTTTATATGTACGTCCTAGCTGTTGTTTTTAAAGGTGACTCAGACTGTGACTGAAGCTAGCTCTATCGTCTCTTTAGGGCCCCTCCCCTCGCTAAAAGCCCTTCTTCTTCTGATTGGCTGCAGAGGAGCAGGAGCCCTGGCCATAACGACGCTACAGCTGGACGTATCTGTTTGTTAAATGATTTTGTTTGATTACATTTCAAACTGAAGGAAATCAAAAGGCTGAAATGAACTCTGACCTCTGTGTTTCCTCATCAGGCTCCTCCTCTCGTGACTCCATGTTGTTACTGCTGCTGAGGATCAGTGAGACCGCGTTAGTCCAGAGCCTGCTGCCAGATCAAGACTAAACGAGCTAACATTTCTGGTGTTTAGCATGGAATTCATGAAAACATTATTCTGTAACATTATAACCGTCAGCACACTGTGAATCAGCTGAAACGTTGCTGCATTAAGATCTGAGAAAACACTCTGGGCTCAGGTCAATAATCTTTATTGACACAACTGTTATCTAACAAAAACAGTGCAAAGGAAAGACAAAGAACACATTACAAAATAAAAGTCTAAGCAGAAAAAGACTTCCTGTGATAAAGAAAAGTTTGAGAGTCAGAAAAGACTTACAGCGAGTCCTCAGAAAGACGACGGCCAGGTGAAGTCAGACAGGTGAGACGGGTTCAAGGTAAATAGCCGAGATCACCTGAGAGTCAGTGTGTGTGTCTGAAGGCTCACCTGATGACATCACACCTGCCTTTAGTGAGTTTATGAGTGAACTCTGATACCTGAGCCCCTCCCTCACCCGTCTCTCGCTGTACTTTTAGCCAACAGGACAACAGAGGTGTGGCGGGTTTGATTTGTTGGTGCAACAAGAGGCCCGCCCCGTTACCACAGCAACTATGACTGTACAAGTAGACATGCAGGTGTGGAAACTGCAGCATGCAGGTCGCTACCTGCTGCATGTGTGTCACTGTGGTTCAGGTATTACTGTTTCATGAGAACATTAAAAGATCCCAGGGAAGGAGGAGCATGTGTGAGTCTGTTGCACCAGTGCTTTGGTTAGGACTGCTGGCAGGGGCTCAGAATGAAAAGCTTCAAATATTTACAGGATACTTTGGTGGCTTATCATTAATGAATAATTCTGAGAATTTTGGAGTTGCTTTATAAATGAGCAGAACATATAAATGCTGTAGTTATATACACTGTAACCCTGCCCACCAGGATCAGGGACTTCCTGTCCAGGTGGTTAACATTGGCACCGCCTGCTCCTCCACCCTGACCCAAGGCTAAGTCTTCGTGTCTACGCCCTGCACACTCATGATCGCACACCTCCCTTCCCCTCTAACACCATCAGTAAACTTGGTGACGACAGAACGGCCGTTGACGAGATTGCGTACGGGGAAGAGGTTAAACACTGTCGAGATGTCGTGCTGACTACAACCTTCTGCTCAACACCATCAAAACGGAGGAGACTGTAACTGACGTCATAGGGAAACACATTCCCCTAACTGTGTTCGGCGAGCGTCCTCCTTGAGACTCCTGGGGGATCTTAGAGAACGTGCTCACCTTCTGCATCGTGGCCTGATATGCCAGTTGCTCAGTGTCAGACACTAAAAACCTGCAGAGGGTCATTAACACAGCACAAAAGATCTTCGGCTGTCTCTGGAGGACGTGGTCAGCGCTTGGTGTCTCGTTGCCCCTGCGTGACCTCGTGCCCTCTGGGATCAGGTGCAGGTGTCTGAAAGGCAGGACGGCGAGGCCATCGGAGCGCTGAGCCCGCTGAATGGACCTAGTGATGAATGCACGAGTGAATGTTTGTATGGTGGTGTGCTGAGATGAAAGCCTAGCAACAACACAGTAATAGTTATGTTGTCTCTATCCTGTAGTGCATTTTGTGCATCAGACGATAGTTTCAATAATATACAAGTGGAACATTTCTAAATAACAACTTGATGTACTTCAGTATTTCCAGTACTTTGATCATTTCTTTCTTTATTTAGTGCCACTCGAACATTTTCACTGCACTGTCTCCCTCAGGAAGATTTCTTTGCAGATTTTTCCATAAGAATCATGGAACAAGCTGATTGGTTATAAATGCAAACAGTCATTAAAACTCAGAGCTGAACTGAAATGAATGTATTGCATCTGATAACTGAAAATTAATCTTATAAATGTAAAATATGAATAAACAAGTGAAGATTTTTCTTCCTCCCTTTGAGCTCATCATCCAGGCTCGTCTCATCCTGTGCAGCTGCAACACCGCCCAGTTCAGCCTCTTCATTCCTCCGTCTCAGCTCCCTGTCTCTTTACAACAATATTTCATTGCAGTAATTTATGCGTCCTTCACTGATCCATCACAAACAACAAAAGCACTTTGTGGACGGGGCGCTCCGATTTCTCCTCTTTGCTGCTGCAGAAAGCTGCTCGACTGGAATCTTCACATTCCCGGTGCCTCTTCTCTGGAGCTTGTTTTTCTTTCTGTTTGCTGGGGAAGCGACGAGCCACCTGTCACCATTATAGATCCACTCTGGACAAAGCCAGCCCTTAAAACGACACTTACTCAAGGAAGATGAGGAGCTTTTTGATCCTCGTGTTCGGTAAGATAGTGTGGGCAGCTGTGGGTTATCTCTGACTCTTGCTGTCTCAGCAGCAGCTTTGGATCACAGCGGTCTCAGACAGACTTTTATCAGGAATCAACGCACGGTTTGTGGTCCTAAAGCTCCTAACCTGCACTGTTCAGCTCTATTTTTGTTCAGTCTACTTTCAGTTTTTTCTCTCGCTTATTTACCCCCTAATGGGGTTATTCTCACTTCATTCCTGAGTTTTAAGTCTTAAGTGCACTTCCTGTTTTATTTTGGTAGATTCTGTCTCTCTCCCAAACAGTGACAGCAAAGTTAAAAAACACTGTTGTGCGTGTGTCCCAGTTTCCCAGCATGCCTTGGCTGCAAAAGTGGAAGTGTACGAGGGGGCGGAGTCTGTGCTTCTGCCCTGCCGGGTAGGTTTTTTACTAGAGGACACCACAGTGACATGGACCCGCCCTGACCTCGATCCCAGCGCCATCCACAGGCGGCACGAAGACCGAGACGAGCCGGATGGTCAGAACATGCGTTACCGTGGGCGCACGGCAATGAGGGCGAACGAGGCGGACCCCAGAGACCTGAGCCTCACTCTGAGCAAACCCGAGCTGTCTGACACCGGAAGTTACGACTGCATCATCAGCAAGCAGAAAGACGTGCTAAAGCTGACCGACGTAGAGCTCCAGGTCAAAGGTCAGCACCGGACTCTGCTCTCTTTGAAGTCAAAGTAGCTCAGGCACGTAAGATTTAACAGTTTAGACCACTCTGCTTTACCTCACTCAGTGCAGCAGGTCAACAGGACTAATTAAAAAGTTGATGGTTCAATTCCCTGGTTGCATCAACCCATGCATCCATCACAGTGTGAACGTTAGACAGAAAGCACTTCAACACAGAAAAGATGTCTGTGAATGACAACCTGTCCATTTAACATATGGTCACTGTAGCACACAGAAGCCCCGCCCACCAGCTTTCAGTTTTTGAGGATGACACAAATTTTTAATTATTCGGTCCTCGAGAACAAGTAAGAGTAGCATGACTTCAGATCAGGAACCACATGCTATGTTTTTCTCAGCTGCTCCGAGTCCTGGGATCCGATAGAGAAAGATGATCTTGAACTGGCTCTCAAGCAAAGCTGCTCTAGGGTCCAAGAATAACAACATGGAGCAGCTGGTTAAATCTGTGCTGAACTGACAAAACAAAACTAAATGTTGAACAAACTCATGGACATAATGATAGTTTGTGATGAAGTCGTTTGAAAAAGGCCGACATCCCCTCACACTAACCTGACCCTGACCGTCATGCACACCTTTTCTTTTACCCTCTCAGTCGGCATGTTGGAGGTGGAGGTGACAGAAGGGTCCGAGTTCATCCAACTGCCCTGCCAAACGACATCTCCGCTGCCTGCCGACACCACCGTGGAGTGGAGCCGCTCCGAGCCCATCCCCATGATTGTCCACGTGTTCCCAAACAGCAGCGCAGAGCTGCCGAAGAAACAGGACGAATTCTTCTGCGGACGCACGCGCATGCGTGAGGACTCGCTGAAAACGGGAGACCTGAGTCTGACCCTGAAGTACCCCTCAGAGCGAGACAACGGTCACTACGTCTGCACCATCAACACGGGCACGGACACGCTGAGGCAGAAAGTAGCCCTGCAGCACGTCAAAAGTGAGTGGAAGGGGACACGGGTGAGAGGGAGGGATGCGGTTCACACGCTCACATTTGGGCCTCTTTCTCTGACCAACAGAACCGTTTCCCACCTGGGCCACGGCTTTCCTGAGCGTCATGGCCATCAGTCTGGTTGCTGGCGGAGGTTTTGTAGCATATTTCTGGTATTATTTTAAGATGGGTATGCTTTCCATTTGTTTTACGTTTTGGTTCTGTGTATCTTGTGGTTTAGGTTCAGCTTCCATATTTAATGTTTTGGTTTTGGTTCTTCTCAGTCTCCACCACGGAGGTGGATGAAGGGGGGGAGTCTGTTCACCTGCAATTTAAAACCACACCTAACCTGCCAGTCGGTGCTACGGTGGTGTGGAGGCGCTCCAGGCTTCGCTTCAAACTGATCACAGTTCATGAGTACTCAAACGGCGAAAGCAAACCAGGTGCGAAATACATGGACCGTACAGAGATGGTCGAGGACCCGCTGACATCAGGAGATCTCAGTCTGACCCTGAGGCGACCGCGAAGACGAGACAGCGGGATCTACCTCTGCACCCTCTGCAGGGGCAAAGTCGTGCTGGATGAGAAACGACTGAGGCTGGAAGTCAGAGGTAAGAACCTCGCTCCAGGGCTGAAGCTCGTACCTGCAGTCCCCTTAGACCAGTGGTTCCCAAGCTTTTTTTGCTGGGCCCCCCTTTGTTTTACAAGAAAGATGTTCGCGCCCCCCGCGTGCACGCGCACACTCATCCTCCAACCACACACGCCCATATTTTGTTCCATATTTCACACCTCAAACATTTAGTAAACAATTAAGCAAATACAAGTAAACTGCAATAAATTACAGGTAGTAATAAAGTAAACTACTAACTCTTTTAGGCTACCTCCACACCTACACGGGTATTTCTGAAAACACAGCTGTTTCGTCCACGTAAACGGCGTTTGGAATCACCGAAAACTGAGACTTTTTTAAAACTCCTTTTTTTGCGTTTACGTGTGGACGAGGAATACAGAGTTGGTCACGCAGCGTCAAAGGTATGTGCCTTTATTCACGTCACGCTGTGGCCATGTTATTGTTTACATGAGATGAACTGCAGAATGATAGAGACAAAATACTGTTAATCTGACTGTCTGCAGGTTTTACACGCTGTCCCTCCATTACAAAGGCAGAGGCGTCACGGTGTCATTATTTTACATGTAGTTGTTTTTTTCCTGTGTAATAATGTTCGACATTGCATCAATACATTTTTCAAAAATTGCCTCTCTGTGCAAAATGGGTTTAAAAACATAAACAGCTGTGGGATTCTGTTTGTCCGTGATTTGAACCGAGGGAACAAATCGTGTCAGGATCAGCCTGATGTTATTTGTATCCTGCTGTAACTTTACTGTATAAAGAGCAAACATCTCCAACATGTCAGGAGCAGTTAGTCATTACAACAAGTGTTTGTGAACTAAAGATCAAGAATGTGGGATCCTGTTTGTCTGTGATTTAAACAGCCCAGCGCTGCTCCAGACGCAGGGAAAACCAACCCTGCAGGGAGACCTACCTCCGCACCTGTGCAGGTGAAGCCAAAGGGCAGATTTGCTTCACCATGTTTTGTAGTCTTTGGCTTAGAATGAAGTTGGTTTGGAAACATTCAGCGATGCTTCATCTCCTGCTTTGTGTTTCTGTAGGCGCCGTGCTAGCAGTGTCCAAGCGTTTTGTTTGTTTCTCCCCCTTTCATCCCGCGCCCCCCCTGCCATGGCTCTGCGCCCCTCCTAGGGGGCGGGCCCCACACTTTGGGAAGGTCTGCCTTAGACTCCCATGTGGAAACATGTTTACAGCCTGATACAGAAACAATTTAGATAGTTTTCCCCTTTGGACCTCCTGTACATCTGTGTGTACACTTGAATATTTGACATGATGTCAGCGTCATATAAAGATAGTGCAGGTAGCCTGCAGCTTTAAGAGGAAACAGAAAAAGAGAAAGTGGAGGACGTCCCAGAGGCTGTACTCGCAGTCACGGAGCTCCTCGGGGTTCTGTTATCAACACTTTGTATTTACTTATGAAACTTCTGCTCATTTTTGGCTCCAAAATTACAAAACATGGAGTCAACAAACAACTGGGTGACATCACGGTGGATATGTATATTTTTTTATATACAGTCTGTGATCAAATGTCTGGTCTGATGCTTTGATCGGCTGTCCTTTCAGTCCCTCAGGTGAAGGTGTCAGAGGGGGTCGATGTTGTGCTGCCCTGGAAAACCTGGATTCCTCCACCAGAAAAAGCCACTGTGGAGTGGAGCCGTCATGAGCCGTGGCCCATGATTGTCCATGTCTATCAAAGCGGCTCGAACTGTCTGGAGAAGCAGACCTGGTTGTACCGTGGCCGCACAAAGATGGAGGACGAAGATCCTCGTAAGAACAGAAACCTCAGTCTGGTCCTGCGCGAGCCCACGGTGCTCGACAGTGGCGAGTATACGTGCACCATCAAAGAGGAAGAACGAGTCGTGAGGGCAAAGTGTCTGAGGCTCCACGTCAGAGGTCAGAGGAGGAGCTTGTTTCCTGTTTCTGTTGTTTTCGTCTCTTCCTGCTGTCTGACCATCTGTCTGCTCCTTCTGCAGATTTCAATCACATCTCTGATGATGAAGAAAATGGAGAAAAGACTCCTTTGATCAGATATCGTGGGCCCCAGTCTGTCTGATCTCTGGCTCCCCCTCAGGTCCTCTCAGTGAACTGCGCTCAGTATCAAGCAGTAAAGAAAGATTTTAAAAGTCCAAACAAAGGAAAGGAAGAAATAAGACGGCGGGATTCAAAGGTTTTTAAACATCATCCATTTTTAAAGTATTTCAGACGACAGAACATGTACTGTTTGTTTCTCAGGATCCACGTGATAAAAAGCGTTTAGCTGACATTAACACTGTGGCAGGCGTTGGTTTGTGGCACGTCTGCGGGGGAGACCGACACACCGCAGCTCCATCATTGTTAGGTTTTGTATTGTTGATTGTCATTTATGCTTAGAAATATTTAACCATTTAAGCTTAGAAGTATATAATCATTTGTAGATTGAAAGAATGTCTCATCCTAGGTCTGTAACAACTCTGTGTAAGCATGAAGAGGGGGGGAGTGCGTTCACTCCTCTACAGAGTGTTCTGGCATAGATCACACACCTCCTCCTAGGAGAGGTTGTATTTACTCTTTCTGATATATGTACACACGTATATCTCTTTAAGTATAAGAGCCTTTTGTTCAGATGGAGCCCTAGACTCCTGGCACCAGCTATCTTGGACACACACACACACACACACACACACACACACACACACAGTATTCTTTGTTCACATGTATACCTATGTAAGATGTTACATGTTAATGACCCTATGCATATTCATGTAACCACAATAAAAGGAGTGTTATGGGGAGCCTGGCTGAGAGTCTGATGGGGGTCAAGTGGTGGGACGACACTTGGCTCCAGCCGGATCTCCCTCATGCATGAGTAAACCAGAGAACTTTGCCTACTTCGTGTCTTGCTTGCTGTGTAATTATATTGCCTTCAACGTTCCAGCGAATAGGTTCAAGCTACAAACCTATCAATCATGTATACGAAGAATGAAAAGGGTCCTGAGTTGTTGTTGTTCTGCACGTGTTGCTAAAAGCTGCAGCCCAGGGGTGTTGTATCAGCAACCGTGTGTCAAGTGCAAATATGTGGTTGGGTCTGTGCTTACCGCCACAAACAACTGTAGGACATCGGACCCAGTTAGGGAGATCGTCCACTTCCACAGACTGTGACAATCTCCCTAACTTCTGAATGTGGGAGTGAGAAGGAGCACCCAGGTGCAGACACGCCAGGAGACGGAGCTGAGTTTACACAAAAGGCGAAGCGTTTATGAGGCTGAAGACATGAAGACAAAAACAAAGCAGGGGGAGAGAACTACAACTAAAAGCTAAACTGTGACGACTACGACAAAGTGACACGAACATGATTCTGAACAGGTGCACGCGAGGAAACATGAACACGCCCTGAACAGAATCATGAAAGACTTTAAACCTGAGGTAACGTGGAGGGAGGAAGACTGACAGACTGAATGAAAACGCACAGGCTAAATACACACAGGAAGTGATCAGGTGAAGGGGAAACAGCTGACAGGAATAAACATAATGACACCACAGGGGAAGTAAAACTTAACCCGTTAAACATGGGCTGTATCCCAATTCAGGCTCTGCAGCCTCAACGATCCTCAAGGGCCGCGTACTCAAAGACCGCTAAGGCCGGAAGTGCGAGGCTTGTGAAATGGGACGGTCTAGCCTCCGTTGCGCTGATACTGTTGTTTGTCAATAAAGTTTAAAAAAAAAAGCCTCCATTGTGCTGCCCAGGTTGCCAAGCAACCATGATACTAACAGCTGGAAACGTGTCATACAGCTGTGTTTGACAGAGATGAAGGAGAAAATCTTTTGTTCATTTGTTTCTTTCTACATGAGCTTTGATCATTCTCTGTGAGATGAAGCTCAGCTATTGAACGGCGTGTATTTTAAAGTAAAGGCTTTAAAACCAAGTTAGTACAAACGTCACTGATGTCACATAACTTTGCCGACATGTGGCCAACAGTAATGTTTTAATGTTCTTCATTATTAAACATTTGCACATAAATAAGTGACATAATATTCAGTACTTAAAGTTTACTCTTCGGCCGCCCCTCATCCGCCGTTTTTTTCTGCAAATTTATCCACACCCATCGCAGCGCTATGCATTCTGGGATATGTTGGGCCACGAAGTCTACACCACCACAGCCTTAAAATTCAGGGAAATGAAGGATGCATTTGAGGGCCGCATTTCGAGCAGCCTTTGAATCGGGACAGCCTTCGGCGCGCCGCTGTGACATAATCGGCCTTGAAATGCGTACTTTAAGGCTGCAGAGCCTGAATTGGGATACAGCCATGGAAACACCAGACTCTTCAAAATAAAACAGGAAACAGCAGGTCAAACTAGATCATTAGAACACACACAATTAGACACAAACACACGTACAACTGAAAGTAAAACACTGAGGACAAGACAGACCACAGGACAGGAAAAGACTCATAACTAAGGAGACGAAGAAGAACATATACTAGACTAGAACTGAAGACAAACAAATGATAATATGTTGCACACTTGGATTAAGACGAGTTGAAACTAGTGTAGCTTTGTGAGTTTGCCTTTACTGTAAATGCAAATGTATAGACATAGCACATCGTTACACCTTTGTACAGTCTCACACAGCTCTTATCAGGTGCACTGCATTATGGTTAGTGGCCAGGCTTATTTACTCCACTGCAGCGCTCTCTCTCTTAGGGCAAGGCTAGTTCAGTAGGTAGAGTGGTTGCCCCATGGTTGGAAGGTCGGGGGTTCGACTCCACTGAACGACTACCCTGAGGAACTCCTGAGCAAAGTACCGTCCCTGCACACTGCTTCACTAGGTGAATGGGAAAATGCAGAGGAGTAATTTCCCTACGGTGACTAACACATACACACACATAATTTTATTAATATAAAGAGACACCTGCAACCTTATTCACAGCTCTGCTGCAGGTTAAAGCATTAGGCCATATAAAGCCATCAGCACTTCTGAGGTGTGTCCTCCATCCTGTGACCAGAATCAGCCTCAGAGCTCCATGTGGAAGGAGGTCTCAGCAGGAGCTCCAGTGGAGGATCCACAAACGACACAGAGAACAAAGGATTTTTGTTGAGCTCATTGACTTATTCTCAGTCGGACTCGTGTTTGAGATGTTCATGATTCCTTGAAGTCATCACAGGACTAAACATGAGCACAAAAACCTCAACAATCCTACATCAACTTTTTATCATGTGATCAGGTTTCATCAGCTTTAAGACATAAAAGCAGTCAGAATGAGCAGCCTGTGTCACTCTGGCCGCACCTGTGAAACCAAGTGGGCACAAAGTGAGAGATTCTGTGCAGGAGTTCTGTGTACTGAGAAAAAATGGAAATGAATAAAAGCATCCTGTCAGTGTGTGCCTGAACTCTCTCTTTGATTTCTTTAAACGACAGTTTCATTACACAAACAAAAGCAGATAAATCAGCAGCATCACGTAGGCTGAGATCCAGAGCCGGCTCACTATGGTATCCACTTTGGTCCTTTGATGGATTTCAAAGTGAGATCATGGATATCAGAACATCCGTGGGGAAGAAATGTCAAGGGAAAAAGTCCTGTGAAGGTTCGAGGTGTTTCAGTGTGGTCTATAAATTGGAATAAAAGCATTTATCCATGCAACATTCATCCATCCACCCACCGATCATCCATCTGTCCATCCTTCCATCCATCCATTCGACTGTTCACCCATCCATCATCCATCCTTCTGTCCAACGGTCCATCCATCGACGTCGATGTCGTGGGCATGCTTAGCAACAGTGTTTTGCTTAAACCACGAGTTGGGATGTTGTGGGGGATTCTTATCACAATGTTCCCCAGCCTTAAGCTGCTTGTCACACTCTTTCCCTGATAACGCCACTAAGCTTTCTTAAGGTGGGAGATTACTGAGGGGAAGAGCGCTTTTGTGGGCCAAAGCATTTTTCACTTTTCATCCTATTGCTTCCTCCCGATATGATGCTTTCTTCAATGACCTGAAAAAGACTTTTGCTTATCCAGTATCTGAGAGCAGTTCTTCCAAGAAATGATTGACATTTGCATTAGAGCGTTACCGCGGAGACCAGTGATGGAGTGTTTGTGCTGAGTTTGGACATGTGCCAGTAAAGCTGTGTTGAATCTGTGTGCAGCCTCTGATGAGGGAGGTGGTGGAGAACAAGGTGGAGATCACCAAACAGGAGGCACGGGAACTGGTGGAGCGGTGCCTCAAGGTGTTGTACTACAGAGATGCTCGCTCCTACAACAGAGTAAGTCGCACCGCCGCGCACACTCAGGTGTACTGGACGCCATCCGGAGAAAGTAACAATTTTATTTCTGTTTCATTTCAGCACGAGATCGCTATCGTCACCGAAGAGGGCGTGGAGATCCTCGGACCCCTGTCTTCTGAAACCAACTGGGACATAGCCCACATGGTCAGGTAGGGTCAAAGGTCAGAAGACGAGGAAGAGTTAGGGATTTTTCCTCCAAGTTTAAAAACTGTTTCTGAGAGTAACCACCACCAATATGTCGATAGCATAACCAAGCAGAACACCTGACTTCACTGTAATGAAAATGTTGATCAGATACAAACAAAGCTTTATTTACAATCTGTAGATGTGACTGACATTTTTCTTCATGTTTCTCTGCAGCGGGTTTGAATGAAGAGAAGTGGCAGCGGTCTCAGCATCACTAACAAACCCTTCTCCTGTTTGCTCCAGTTTACTCTGTACTTTCTCTTTTGTATGATGGAAAATAAATGTAAGAAATAAAGAGAGCTGTTTTCCTTGGTTTATTTGTCATCTGCAGATTATTGAAGATTATCTTCAGATGAAACAGTTAAATTTGTCCTCAGTAAAAGTAGAATCACTGATTTATATCAGCTGTTCCACAGATTTTTACTACTGCACGTTGGTTTAAAGAGTTTAATTTATTTTAACCTCCTAAGACCCGAACTCTTCCACAGCAGCATTTTTAATTTCTCTTTGAAATTTGGGCTGATTGGGACCCGATGAATGTAAAAACAAAGAATTACCAGATTTTTTTTCAACCTAATTTTTGTTTCTAAGAAAAATGAGAGCCACATATGAGGATATTTGTTTAAAATGTTGATAGAACACAAGCAGTATAATGTCCTTGTAAGTGGATATGTAGAGGAAAATTGAGTATTTTGGTCTAAATAACCCAAAATGTGATGTCCACATATGTGGACGCCAGGTTCTAAAGAGGTTAATGGGGGTTTTGTTTTTTTACTTTTTGGAATTAGTCTTTTATCCACATTAAAAGTCTTGGGGTTTGTAGGGAAAAAGCATTATTTACTCTAAGAAATTTGAGATCGTGTAAATATTTTAACCACATCCTTTATGTGGTTAATGAGAATTCAGTTATTATAAAATGCTCAGACTGGAGAACCTGAGCTCCCTGAGCTCGTCTTGCATCTGGAGGTGTATATGTCTGTGATGGTTGGGACACTGCCTCCTTCACCACCCTGTGTAGAGCTTTCCTCTCTGCCTCAGTGCAGTTTCTGTGCCACACGTTGATGCCAGAGCACAGAACACTCTCCACCGCACATCTGTAAAAGGAGATTCCCACACATCTCATCTGCCTCAGGAAGTAGAGCCTCTGGTGAGCCTTCCTGATCAGGCTGGAAGTGTTTTTCCAGGTAAGGTTGCTATCTAGGTACGCACCCAGGTACTTGTAGCTGGGTACTACTTAGAGTGCAGATCCTCCAACGTGCAGGGGTGTGTGTGTGTGTGTGTCTTCCCCTCCTCAAGTCCACAATCTTCTCCTTCGTCTTCTTGTCATTTAAGCAGAGATTTTTCCTGCACCAGTCCTCCAAGTGTTCCACCTCCTTCCTGTAGCCGGTCTCATCGTTTCTGAAGCAACCAACCACAGCTGTGTCGTCTGCAAACTTTACAACATGACAGCCTGGATGGTTGGGTGAGCAGTCATATGTAAGCAGCGTGAACAAAGCTTTATTTGCAATCTGTAAATGTGACTAATGTTTGTGTTCATGTTTCTCTGCAGCGCGTTTGAATGAAGACGAGAGGCAGGGGTTTCAGCATCACTAACAAACCTTTCTCTTCCTGTCTGTTCCTGTTTACTCTGTGTACTTTCTCTTTTGTATGATGGAAAATTCATGTGACAAAATAAAGAGCTGTTTTCCTTGAAGATTAAACAGCTAAATATGTCCTCAGTAAAAGTAGAATCACTGATTTGCATCAGCTGTTCAACATAGTTTTACCATAGCATGGCATTTGAATGGTTGACTTTATTCTAATGTGTTTTTTTTTATTAATCTTTTATCCACAATAAAATTCTTGGGGTTTGTAGGCAAAAAAACAGATTTTTTACCCTAAGAAATTTGAGATAATATTTAACCATATCCTTTATGTGGTTAATGAGAATTCCGTTTATTAATATTAGATGATCATTTCAGACTGGAGAACCTGAGCTCCCTGCTTCTTCCTAACATTTCTACATGCATGTCAATTTTACGTTTTGTCTGAGCCGGTTTCGCTTTCGCTGTTGCTATGCAGAATTCGACAGAAGAATTCGTCTATTTTGTAACTGGGCAGACCAGGAAAAGGCGTCCAATCAAATTAATTCCTGTTCTAAAAACATTTCTACTCGACGAATAGGATTAAACCCGCTTTTGGTGTCTGGGTAGATTTTTGAGAACTGACCAATGGGAATAGACGCTGGGTTTGTAGTCAGTGTGGAGCTTTTGGTATCTTGTGGCTACACAAGCCAGCAAGTACCAACAACCGGATTTGGTGTGTGGTAGTAACAGGTAAATGAACTTTTTTAAAAATTATTTGAATATATATGAGTGCCTGTGTATAAATACACAAACAATACACACATGCTTTCAATTGTGTAATTTAAGTGATCTAGTAGCTCTGCTTTGGAAGTTCAGTTCATGCTAGAAATGTTTTTCGGAGTTTGTACGTGTTTTGTCTCTAGGGGCCACCGCATATATTTATATATAAACATACCGGTATATAAATAAAACCACTTTGTTTTACGTTAGTAATTCTTTTTGTGCATAATTTTATATTATTGTTAATAATAAATTAATTAAAGCAACAAAACAACCTGAAGAGCCGGTTCGGAGCCGAAAGAGCCGGCTCTTTTTAGTGAGCCGAACCGAAAGAGCCGGATCTCTAAAAAGAGCCGGAAATCCCATCACTAATATGTTCAGCTGGGCTCGTGCGTGTGTATGTGCCTGGGCAGCAGTGATACCTCAGGGCCCGCTGGATCCCAACACTGGACTGCAGCAGGACTGTGAACTGCATTGAGAGCCACACCTGCCTGATGTCCTAGTAACTAATTGTTGATTTTTAGGCCAAAGCTGATCAAATTAGTTCTTAAACTGTTTCCTGAACACAGTTAGTGTCTCATCATATTTTATTAAACATGGTTAGTTCTGCTGGAAAGCTATGGGAGTCTGTGGGGACTGACCCTATGCTGGCCCCTCTGCTGAACTTCAGAGGAACTGCAGGTGGGCAGGCTGGTTTTAAATGTGTCTGTCCATGTACATTATTGGTGGGGGGGGGGGTCTGCGTGCAGTCTTCCAAGATCCTGACTGCACATTGTTGAGCGTGGATGACACAATTTGATCGGTTGACAAGTGGGCTGCAATACGCACAGCAGAGTTTGTTGAGAAGAGAACTGCAGACAAACCCTGCAAAGATTTAAAAAAAAAAATGAATAAAGAGCTCGCTGCAGGCAGACGGCAGGCCCCAGACTGGACAGCATCCACAAAGCTGGCTTCAGTTGCTGCTTTTGTCCTTACAGTGTGCGTTTTCCTGTGTGTCTCTCTCAGATGGTGTTTCACAGCATTGGTTAGTTGGTCCTGATGTCCGAGGACCAGTGTCACCAACGGGCCGAGGCCTCCCGGAGGGGCCAGGGCGGTCTGGAGACAGGGGAGGGTGACACTGAGCCCAGCATGCTGCTGCAGAAACTGAAGAGCAACATCTCGTAAGTCTGAGTGAGGGCAATGAAGCAGGAAGTGTTTGTGTGTGAAAATGGGGATTAGAATTTCTGAAGCTCTGACGTCCCTGTGTGGTGTTCGTGATGGATCTGATCAGCATGTCCTCTGTCCTCTTACAGGAAACACGTTCAGACCAAAGTAGAGCAGATCCTGGTAAGAAACTTGATGTGAGGTTAAAGTCTGGTTTGGTGCTCACCTCAGGTCTGGTTCATTCACTGTGGGGTTTTTTTCAACAGCAAGATGTTCAGCGTTTCTCTGACAATGACAAGTTGTACCTGTACCTGCAGCTGCCCTCTGGACCGAGTTCTGGAGACAAAAGGTGACGTTGCTTCTCCATTTTGCTCCTTTGTTTTTTATCCTGATAGTTTGTGATTTGTCGTTTTTCTGTCAGAAACGGTGAACCTCTGTAAATCTTGAATTTGTGTTCTCAGCGGCAGCGATTCGAGTTCATTTAACACGGCCGACCAGCTTCACACCTGTAACTGGATCCGCAGTCACCTGGAGGAGCATTCAGACACCTGCCTGCCCAAACAGGACGTCTACGAGACCTACAAGTCAGAAATCACACACACACACAGTGACCTTGTAACAAGGGTGGTTTGACATAGATCTGGTTGCCATGGCGCTCCGATGCTTTCCTGACTGTGCGTCTGTCTGTCCTGCAGGAGGTACTGTGAGAACCTGCAGCAGCGTCCTCTGAGCGCCGCCAACTTTGGGAAGATCATCAGAGACATTTTTCCCAACATCAAAGCGAGACGGCTCGGAGGCCGAGGACAGTCCAAATATCCTTTCAGATTAAAAGTGCAGAAAACCCGAACCCAGTCTAAGGTCAGGAATGCCAGGAGTAACCTTTAGCCTTCCTTAACCCGCTGAAACGTACTGTTACAGCGGCATCAGGAGGAAGACGGTCCTCAACATGCCTCTGCTGCCCAACCTCGACCTGAAGAATGACCCCATGTAAGTGTTGCTGCAGAGCTGCTTCAGTCACCGACTGCTGCATCCTCGATGCATGAAGGAGCGTTTCCTTCCTCCCTGCAGCTGTCAGACTGTACAATCAGAACTGCTCCCAACAAGCATAGATCTTTACATCAGCGCTGTAACTGCACTAATCAACCGAACAACTGCTACTGTTATAGGTGCATATTACTTTTCTCAGCTTATATACGCTAACTTTTTGGAAGTTACACGTTTACTTTTTAATGCACAGGTACAATCACACAATCTGCACTTTTCTAATTATTCTAAATATTCTTAAATCTTTAAACATCTTTCAGTATCCTGCTCTGTTTGCCACTTATCTGTACTTTAGTTTTAATAACTGTACAGGACTCTGCTTTGGTAACTATTGTCCATGATGTAAATATGTTAAAGTTGTGTTTCTCACCTGTGTCCTGTTCTTTTTGTATATGTGTGTTTTTGCTACTGTTACAACCAAATTTCCCCTTGTGGGACAATTAAAGGATTATTCTATGCAAACTGCCATGATCATTGATCAATGATCATTGAATAGTTATGAGTACCATCACAGTGGGCTGTATTTTTGCAGGCACTAAATGACCAGATGAAAGACCAGTGAACCTGCTTCTTTTGAGGAATTAACCTCCCTTACTTTCACGATTGACAACTGCCTGAGGCAAAGGGAAGCTGAAAAGAACTACAAGGCCCATAAGGCACCTAGTTCACCTCTGTTGTCCGTCCCCACACCGCCCACTCTTCTCTTCAGCCACCAGTGGAGCCCATGCAGAGTCGGTGCTTGCGGTTGACCCTGAAGGAGAGGAAAAGGCGTTTGAGCCCATTGTTTTACTGCACCGCTCAGGGCATTTTCTCGCTTGTCCTACTGGTCATTCTTTTTCCACAACATGGCAAAACTTGTTTCAGATCACTTGAACAGTACAGATAAATACCTTCTGAAAGTTATGTCAGCAGCCAACAAAAAAGCCATCACAAAGTGCTGGCTTCAGAAATGCCCCTTAACAGGCATTTTATTTATTTTTGTTATGAAACAGTTACATGCATTAGAGCAAATGACATGTGCTATAAGGCTCCAAAGGACCCAGGAAGAAAATGTGGGAGAAATGGTGTTATCGTTTGGCTCTTGAAGCAGACTAGGTGAGATTGTACAGTTGGATCATACAATTTTGCTTCTAACTTTTACTGCAAAAGTAACTATTGTACTTGATTTTGTTAATAATCATCCCATGACCTCTTGTTCCTTCCTTTTCGGCGTGTATGTTCGTGTTTGTATGTTTACAGTTTTAAAAAAAAGGTCAGATATCTCACCTCCTTCAGCTTACCAACCTGGCAAACCTCCCTCTCTGGAACCTTGGCTCGTCACCGTCTCCTATACTCAGTAAGGTTTTGCGCTTCAGAAATAGCATTCTCTTGAGTCTGTATTTGTTGCAGTTTAGTATTTCTAAATTATTCTGAATTTCATCTCAAAAGTTGGCTGCGTCCACAATTATTTTCCTTTTCACATTTAGAATCTGAATCTACTTCACATTTTTTCATACTTGGGAAAGACAGATGTTGAAGTATTTATCTCTGCCACTGTGTGTTATTAAATCAGAGCAGAGATAAGCTATTTAAAGATATTCTTTTTCATTATCTTCAAATTAAAGGTAAATCAGCAACAGCACAATCAGAATGAGGCAGCAACACAGGAAACACCAGTAAACTGCTGGTTTTTTAATTGTTTTTTCTTTTATTATAATTTTAAGAAATTATTCCAGTTAAAATTTATGGTTTTAGAATATTTTAAGACTTTAGTTCAGGTTCACTACTGACGCGCTGTATTGTTTCCTCCCGTTAGTAGGCGGCGGTAAAACGCCATCCTGTGACATCAAACCGGCTAATCGCCTAAAAGAAGGGCCGTTGTCGTCACTTCCGGCAGTATCTAACATGGAGTCTGGTAGAATGAAGTTGAGTCTGTGGGAGGACGGTCCGAAGCCGGGACACTTTTACTCCTTCCCCGGGAGCAGCAGTAGCGGGGCAGGCACAGCTTGTGGACCGGTCCGACACACACTGTGAGTGAGCCGCGGTCCTGCTCCGGGGCCGGTCCCGGTGCCGGTGCCGGGGTTTCGGTTTGAGTGCTGCATCATCATGGAGGAGGCTAGCTAATGCTAAGCTAACTGCCGGGTTACACTGATTTAAACGCTGGGTATTCTCCGTCCTTTCCGCTGAGTAACGTCAGCGCCGACGGGAGACCCACGGGTCACACCTGAGTCCGCCTGAACTCTCGTGCGGTGTTTCAACAACAGGTTTGGTTGAGTTGGGTGGACCCGTTCCTCGAGCAGCTTCACTGCTGTTTGCTGGCACTAGCGCCATCTTGGGACGTGCACTCAGAGTTAACAGGGTTAAAATTGTGACCCAGGCAGCAATACTCGAGGACAGGCGTCAGTGATCTGTCACTGCAGTGTGGAGGTTTACGGGAAATACAGCCAGGCTTGTCCATGCAGAGCTTTCAGCATCCTGAGGGTGCGTCTGCTTACGTCACCATGGTAACGGGTGGGTGACTGAGAGCAGACGCGTTATCCACAGGGCGCAATTTACTGTTTATCAACAGAGTGATGCTTTAGAAACTAACCAATCAGAGTGGCTACAGGCGAATGAACTACTGCTCCCATGAGAATGACCTCTGACCTCCTTTAGCCAAGTCCTTTCTGTTCAGATCATACTGTGTGTGTGTATTATCACTTCCAAGGTAACTGTGCCCTCCACCAATCAGACGTTTAAGCAGAGGATTGTGGGTAGCATAGTTATTTTCTGTTACATGTAGGCGTGTTCCTGGCAACTAGTTTCTTAGCTGAGTAAAAGAGGAGAAAGATTAGGCTAGTCTAAAAGTAAGAATCACTTCGATAGCAAGTTAAAATTGACGACCATTAACTGGACAAAGGCAGAATCATGCTGCTTAACTGTGTGACACCTTTCATCGTGCATTGTGAAATATATAAGTTCACAATGTATGTGTGTTAGAATATATATATCTATACACACACACAGTCCAGACAACGAAGAAACATGCGTGTTGTTTGTGTGTTGTGCCGTGCATTAGTAACGATGCACACTGTTCAAAAATTCATGACAACCACTTCAATAAAAGTTCTACATCTAAAATATCGAGACAGTAAAGCATCTAGGTATTTTCTTCTGCTTAGTTGAAGTCGAGCCACGGGGCAATGGCCCCAGCTTATCTGGGGGAACATCGAGGCATGCCAGGGCCAGCTGAGATGTCCTCTCAGTAGGACATGATCTCTGCCCTCTGGGTTTTCACATGTTCCATCGCACAGGCTAATTACACCACCATTGGACTTGTTTAAAGTAACTGTGCCCCGTCCTCCTTCCACAGGAACCCGATGGTTACAGGAACGTCGGTACTTGGTGTGAAATTCACTGGCGGGGTGGTGATCGCCGCAGACATGCTGGGCTCGTATGGCTCTCTGGCTCGCTTCAGGAACATCTCCCGCCTCATGAAGGTGATGCCACCACCAGCAGAGGTCAGCTGACCGACTGCTTGTTTCAGCAACTTTAATATTGGTGTTTCCTCCACAGGTGAACAACAGCACCATCCTGGGAGCCTCGGGCGACTACGCCGACTACCAACACCTGAAACAGGTCATCGAGCAGATGGTGTAAGCGCGTGCACACACACACGTATGTGCACACTCACATACACACACTTGTACATCCCCCTTCCCATCTCACTGGTGTCGTTTTCCGTCAGTATCGATGAGGAGTTGCTAGGTGACGGGCACAGCTACAGCCCAAAGGCCGTGCACTCGTGGCTCACCCGCGTCATGTACAACCGCCGCAGCCGCATGAACCCACTGTGGAATACCGTAGTCATCGGTGGCTTCTACAACGGGGAGAGGTGAGACTCTGGGTGGGGGGGTGGTTGGGGTCAGACCAGTCAAGCTGCATTCGTATTTGTTACCGCCTGTTTTTTAGTTCTAGGTCAGTTTTGTTTCTTTAATGTTTTATGTTTTTGGTGCTCATGGATACGGCGGTTTTTAAAAAAAAAAGAAAGAAGTATATAACTCCCACGATGCATTTCAGCATGTTTACCTGTTAGAGGTGAACCTGAAATGGGAAGTAGCTCTTCTCTCACCAGGTTGCCGCCTTCCTTCTCTCCAGTTTCCTAGGTTACGTGGATAAACTGGGCGTGGCTTATGAGGCTCCCACAGTGGCTACAGGCTTTGGTGCATACTTGGCTCAGGTGAGTTTCAGCTGTAACGCTCTGCTGGCTTTAGAAGGTTAATCATGTCTAAAGGTTTTTAAGGTGTGGTCATACAGCTGACTAACAGTTGAGGCATTAGAGCGTTACCGCGGAGACCAGTGATGGAGTGTTTGTGCTGAGTTTGGACATGTGCCAGTAAAGCTGTGTTGAATCTGTGTGCAGCCTCTGATGAGGGAGGTGGTGGAGAACAAGGTGGAGATCACCAAACAGGAGGCACGGGAGCTGGTGGAGCGGTGCCTCAAGGTGTTGTACTACAGAGATGCTCGCTCCTACAACAGAGTAAGTCGCACCGCCGCGCACACTCAGGTGTACTGGACGCCATCCGGAGAAAGTAACAATTTTATTTCTGTTTCATTTCAGCACGAGATCGCTATCGTCACCGAAGAGGGCGTGGAGATCCTCGGACCCCTGTCTTCTGAAACCAACTGGGACATAGCCCACATGGTCAGGTAGGGTCAAAGGTCAGAAGACGAGGAAGAGTTAGGGATTTTTCCTCCAAGTTTAAAAACTGTTTCTGAGAGTAACCACCACCAATATGTCGATAGCATAACCAAGCAGAACACCTGACTTCACTGTAATGAAAATGTTGATCAGATACAAACAAAGCTTTATTTACAATCTGTAGATGTGACTGACATTTTTCTTCATGTTTCTCTGCAGCGGGTTTGAATGAAGAGAAGTGGCAGCGGTCTCAGCATCACTAACAAACCCTTCTCCTGTTTGCTCCAGTTTACTCTGTACTTTCTCTTTTGTATGATGGAAAATAAATGTAAGAAATAAAGAGAGCTGTTTTCCTTGGTTTATTTGTCATCTGCAGATTATTGAAGATTATCTTCAGATGAAACAGTTAAATTTGTCCTCAGTAAAAGTAGAATCACTGATTTATATCAGCTGTTCCACAGATTTTTACTACTGCACGTTGGTTTAAAGAGTTTAATTTATTTTAACCTCCTAAGACCCGAACTCTTCCACAGCAGCATTTTTAATTTCTCTTTGAAATTTGGGCTGATTGGGACCCGATGAATGTAAAAACAAAGAATTACCAGATTTTTTAAAACCTAATTTTTGTTTCTAAGAAAAATGAGAGCCACATATGAGGATATTTGTTTAAAATGTTGATAGAACACAAGCAGTATAATGTCCTTGTAAGTGGATATGTAGAGGAAAATTGAGTATTTTGGTCTAAATAACCCAAAATGTGATGTCCACATATGTGGACGCCAGGTCCTAGGAAGTTAATGGGGAAGGGCAAAAGACAAAAACCAACAGAACGGGCAGAGAAAAAAAAATGCATATATCGATCACCTGGATCACCTGCTGAGAAAGAAAAAAGAAAGCAAGCAGAAGAGAACAAGAGTAATAGAATAAACAACATCACAATGATATATGGGAATATGACAGTAAATACTAAATGTTAAACATTATTGTGCAGCACATAAGATCAACAGAACACAGTGTGCTTTGAGGTAGGAGCCAAAAAGGGTGTAGTTTGTGGGTGCGATCACCCGTGTGTACACCTGTGAGCATGGACGCGCTTGTTTTTTGTTTTTTAAAAGGTTCTTCCATGTAATAATCTGCTAGAGGGTGTGGGGGGGCCACAGCCCCGTCCTCCAGGGCGTGAAGCAGGTGTGGAGGAGATCAAAACTCCAGACATCCAGAGGCCCCCAGAACACAAGAGACCAAGGAAGCCCAACAGAGGGGCAGCTGCGCCACTGTCCCAGAAAGAGCTGAGGAGAGTCCCAGATGAGGGCTCACTCAGCAGCCGCGGAGCAGAAGCCAGGGGGGGTTGCAGTGACGCGCCCGTGAGCTCCGCCGGCAGCCAGCTGCGCCTGAGTGACCGAGCCCCAGGCCAAGAGGCCGGGGGCACCCCACCTCCGAAGTGGCCCGAGCGAGCCCCAGGCTCCAGGCCCCGATAAGCGGCCGCCAAGGAGTGAGCCGGTGTGTACCTGGACGCCCATCCCCGGACACAAAGAACCACCAACGCACCGATGTCTGAGGGAGTCCGCCACTGGCAGGGGAAGTGGTGGTGGGGGGAGATAGGCCTCCAAACCTTGGAGGGCCTGAGATGTCCCCAGAGAGGTGACGCCTGACACCCAACCTGACATATAGACACAGACATACAGGCACACACAGACACAAACATCCATTCCCCCCCCTCATGCTCTCATATGCACTTACTCCACACTCAACCAACGTGGAGACAGACATAAAGAGACGCTGTACACACGATCACACTCCCCAAGCGTACTCTACAAACCGGGTCTAGGTGCCCCCGCCCCTGGAGGGGGGAACTGCACCCAGACCCAGGTGGTGTTTCCCTTTTCCCTGCGGTGGGGGGAGGCAGACTGCCCCGACTCCGCAGCAGCAGGAAGGCTCCACACTCCAGACCGCAGTCGGACGGCCAACTCCTCCTCCTAGTCCTAGCCCCCCTGCTCCAGCAGGTCGCAGAGAACGGGGGTGAGAGAAGACTCCAAACCTCCCTCCACCCGCTCATTGTAATGTTGATGCATGTGTGTTCTAAGGTGCATTTAAAACCCAGGAGGTTTTGTCTTTTGCCCTTCTCCCCCGTCCCTCTTCTCAGCTGTTTCTCTTTCCCTCTTTCTTTCTCCCCTTCTTTCCCCCAGTCAAGTCTGTCCCGTATTCAGTAAGTGAAAATAAAATAAACAATAAAAGGTGAATCAAATGGACCATTACGGCAAGGCTGGGATGGTCAGTTTGGTAAAGTAAATCCGTTGGGCATCTTTCTTTGCCTTTAGACAACAATTCTGATGGCAAAAGAGCCAAACGGGACAGGCCAAAAAAAAAAAAAAAAAAAAAAAAAAAGGAGGTTAATGGGGGTTTTGTTTTTTTTTACTTTTTGGAATTAGTCTTTTATCCACATTAAAATTCTTGGGGTTTGTAGGGAAAAAGCATTATTTACTCTAAGAAATTTGAGATCGTGTAAATATTTTAACCACATCCTTTGTGGTTAATGGGAATTCAGTTATTATAAAATGCTCAGACTGGAGAACCTGAGCTCCCTGCTTCTTCCTAACACTTCTACATGCATGTCAACTTTGTTTTGTTTGAATTGGTTTCGCTTTTGCTGCTGCTACGCAGAATTTGACAGAAAAATTTGTCTATTTTGTAACTGGGCAAACCAGGAAAAGGCTTCCAATCAAATTAATTTCTGTTCTAAAAACATTTAAGATAAGAGATAAGATAGAACTTTATTAATCCCTCGGGTGGGTCCTCTGGGAAATTCGACTTCCAAAAAGCACAGCACCGACCGAAGTTACAGTTACAGAATTGTTATATATATATATATATATATATATATATATACACACACACACACACACACACACACACACACACACACACACACACACACACACATATATAAATACAGAGACAAATATAAATAAAATATACAAAGGGGATAAATAGAATAAATAGGAATAAAAATAAAAATACAAGTGAATTGCACATTTCAAGTATTGAGTCTATTGCACTGTTGACTATTTACAAAAAGTATTGCACAAAAGGTATTGTACAGTGAGGTGAAGAGGCACTACAGCTTAGTTGTTCCCCCCTCCTTTGTCCTCCTGTTTCCCCTCCCTCTCCCCTCCAGAGAGGAGTTAAACAGTCTGATGGCGTGTGGGACAAAGGAGTTTTTAAGTCTGTTAGTTCTTGTCTTGGGGAGAAGCAACCTGTCACTGAACAGACTCTTCTGGTTGTTAATGGCCGTGTGCAGAGGATGCCCAGCATTGTCCATAATGTCCATCAGTTTCTTTAATGTCCTTTTCTCTGCCACTGTCACCAGAGTGTCCAGCTTCATGCCGACCACAGAGCCAGCCTTCCTGATCAGTTTCTCCAGCCTGGATGAGTCCTTCTTTGCTGTGCTGCTCCCCCAGCACACCACAGCATAGAAAAGTACTCCAGCAACCACCGACTGGTAAAACATCCTCAGGAGCTTCCTGCAGATGTTAAAAGACCTCAGCCTCCTTTCTACTCAACGAATAGGATTAAACCTGCTTTTGGTGACTGGGTAGATTTTTGAGAACTGACCAATGGGAATAGACGCTGGGTTTATGTATCATTATCAAGAATTATTTGGAAATGAGAAAGAGCGGGCTGTTTCAGCGCTTGCTAGCTAGTCTGAGCTGACTGCAGGTTTCCCCAATATTATGAAAATGTACTGTTTATAAGGTTGGGGAAACCTGCAGTCAGCTGAGACCGAAGAAGTCACCAGGATGATGACGAAACGTTTCTCCCACTGAAAACGCTACGTCCAGATGAACAGAATTCAAGGATTCTTTATTGTCATTCGCATCACATGTTTACATGAGGTGGAATGAAATGATGTGCACACGGTCCCGGAGCGAAAGAAACAGAATAAAAAATAAATAGTGCAAAAACCTGAGTACCAGTATGGAGTATAGATACAGCAGCAAATGACCATGATGTCCAGCACTGATAAAGTGATGGTGTCAGTAGTGGTTAAGGTACTACAATATCAGTTCTTGTCCATTTATGTATCGAGAAAGTCTCACAGCTTCTGGAATGAAGCTGTTTCTCAGTCTGGTGGTTTTGCATTTAATGCTCCTCAGCCTCCTGCTTGAGGGGAGCGGGACAAGAAGTGAGTGTGCTGGGTGAGTGGGGTCCTTCACTATACAGGTGGCCCTCGTCTTGCATCCGGAGGTGTATATGTCTGTGATGGTTGGGACACTGCCTCCTTCACCACCCTGTGTAGAGCTTTCCTCTCTGCCTCAGTGCAGTTTCTGTGCCACACGTTGATGCCAGAGCACAGAACACTCTCCACCGCACATCTGTAAAAGGAGTTGAGGACTGAGCTCTCCATTCCCACGCATCTCATCTGCCTCAGGAAGTAGAGCTTCTGGTGAGCCTTCCTGATCAGGCTGGAAGTGTTTTTCCAGGTAAGGTTGCTATCTAGGTACGCACCCAGGTACTTGTAGCTGGGTACTACTTAGAGTGCAGATCCTCCAACGTGCAGGGGTGTGTGTGTGTGTGTGTCTTCCCCTCCTCAAGTCCACAATCTTCTCCTTCGTCTTCTTGTCATTTAAGCAGAGATTTTTCCTGCACCAGTCCTCCAAGTGTTCCACCTCCTTCCTGTAGCCGGTCTCATCGTTTCTGAAGCAACCAACCACAGCTGTGTCGTCTGCAAACTTTACAACATGACAGCCTGGATGGTTGGGTGAGCAGTCATATGTAAGCAGCGTGAACAAAGCTTTATTTGCAATCTGTAAATGTGACTAATGTTTGTGTTTATGTTTCTCTGCAGCGCGTTTGAATGAAGACGAGAGGCAGGGGTTTCAGCATCACTAACAAACCTTTCTCTTCCTGTCTGTTCCTGTTTACTCTGTGTACTTTCTCTTTTGTATGATGGAAAATTCATGTGACAAAATAAAGAGCTGTTTTCCTTGAAGATTAAACAGCTAAATATGTCCTCAGTAAAAGTAGAATCACTGATTTGCATCAGCTGTTCAACATAGTTTTACCATAGCATGGCATTTGAATGGTTGACTTTATTCTAATGTGTTTTTTTTTAATTAATCTTTTATCCACAATAAAATTCTTGGGGTTTGTAGGCAAAAAAACAGATCAAGTCAAAGTCAAAGTCAACTTTATTGTCAATTCTGCCACATGTACAGGACATACAGAGAATAGAAACTACGTTACTCTCGATCCCTAGATAAAATAGCAAATGAACATTTAAATATAAGAGTGATTAAAAAATGCAGGTAAAATAATTAAAAAGTAAAAATTTAAATAAATACAATACAATTTTACATATAACAAGAAAGCTATACAATATACAATATAATGGGTAAATGACATTGGGTGTAAACCAGGCAGAGTAGTGTAGATTTTATACCCTAAGCAATTAGAGATAATATTTAACCATATCCTTTATGTGGTTAATGAGAATTCAGTTTATTAATATTAAATGATCATTTCAGACTTGAGAACCTGAGCTCCCTGCTTCTTCCTAACATTTCTACATGCATGTCAATTTTACGTTTTGTATTAGCTGGTTTCGCTTTCGCTGTTGCTATGCAGAATTCGACAGAAGAATTCGTCTATTTTGTAACTGGGCAGACCAGGAAAAGGCGTCCAATCAAATTAATTCCTGTTCTAAAAACATTTCTACTCGACGAATAGGATTAAACCCGCTTTTGGTGTCTGGGTAGATTTTTGAGAACTGACCAATGGGAATAGACGCTGGGTTTGTAGTCAGGCAGACATAACAAACTCGTCCAATCACAAAAAAATCTGAAAAGGGGAATTTTGCTGTATCTTGGCTCAGGTACTTTCTTTTTCTTTTTTAAAATAAATAGTGAAGCGGGCTTCGCTTGTTGGATCATACAGTAATAACAGAATTTATGTATCATTATCAAGAATTATTTGGAAATGAAAAAGATCGCGCTGAAACGATTTAACGGGCTGTTTCAGCGCTTACTAGCTAATGCTTATCAGTTAGCTACTAGCTTAGCTTGTGAGCCACCCTATGATGATTAGCATGCAGGTAGCCCGTATATGTCTGTTATCCGGAACATCACCGGCATCCTAACCGGGAGCCGATTCACGCACGCGTGACAGTCGTGAAACGGTTCTAACATCTGTTCAGAACAACTCAGCCACCGAGTCTGGG
>NC_140546.1:745590-838090 GCF_057382185.1 Mchenga conophoros
CCTCCGTCCATCTCTCATTGTCCGCAGGTTGAATCAATCATAATGCAGTTACCCAGAATTCTCCCTCGCAGCTCCATCCCAGATAAGACACTCACTGTCCGCTCCTCTCCACCCTCACTAGCTCCCAAAGACGCCTCTGGTGTAGGGGAGGTGTCTGGACATGGAGGCCCCACTGCCACCACCGCCACGAGTGGTGGCGGGGTGAAGGTGATCGCGATGGCGACGCTGCCGCAGCAGCAGGGCGGCCCCTTTCCTGTGATGATTCTGCCTCAGAGCTGTCTGTCCTACGAAAGGGAGAAGGTTGCCCCGCCTCCTCCCCCTCAGCAGCAGCATGCCCCCTCAGCCCCCACCTCTGTGGTCCAGAAGGTTCGAGGTGGAGCAGCCAAGCGTCCCCTGGAGGTGGTGGTGTCCAGTGGCAGCGCCATCGGTAGTAGCACCCCCACCAACACGACGCCCGTGAAACGGAAACGAGGACGACCGAGAAAACCTCGCCCCGAGGACTCCCTGCCAGCCCCGCCCACTACTCTTCCTCCTCCACCCCTACCACCTGCGCCACCCCCTCCTCCTTCCATCATCAGCTCTGTGACGGGTGGCGTCATCCAGAAAGCCTCCTCGTCGTCGGCCTCCTCACAGCCCGTGCTGGAGCTGGTGATCCAGGAACCGCCCGGCATGGTTCTGGGTGCAGTGGAGCACCGTGGCGTGGTGGTGCAGTGCCCTCCAGAGGTGGACCGCCACAGTAAGCCGCTGCTGTTGCTCCAGAGCCCGGGAAACCAGAGCTGGGAGCTGGCGGCGTCAGGGCGCACCCAGATGGTGGAAGTCATCCAGAAAGCTCCAAGACCGAGCAACAACAACAGCGCCACCACGCCGCCCACCGCACACCTGCCAGCGCCTCCCCTCCCACTGCCCACGCTGCACGAGGAGCAAGGCGAGGTGGAGATCACGCTGACGCCGGTGCAGCCGCACGTCAGCCTGCCGCCACCACCTCCTCCTTCCACCTCCTCTGCTGGCTCCGCCTCTCCCGCCACAGTGATGAAGAATGTGAAAGAGGAAGCAGAGAGCAGCACATCCTCACAGAGGGAGGGGCACTAACCCTGTTACCTCACTCGCTACAAAGCCTCGCCCGTCTGACGTCTTCTTCCTCATTGGTGGAGATCCCAGATTGGCTGCGTCAGACAGCCAGTCAGGGGCATACATGAAACCAGAACACTCACATCTCGCGGCCACACTTCCTCCGAACATTTGTTGGTCTGCTGCTTCGCTTCACCTTAAAACGTGCAGAGGAGGAGGCGGGTTTGGTACTTACGGGTCAGAGCCTTGTAAAGGTTCTGTGTGTTAAACCTGAGAAACCACCTCTGTAATGAGCTCAGCCTCTGCTCCCCTGTAGGCCGTCGCCTCCAGGAGGTGCCGTTTGGGGAGCAGAGGCTCCGCCCCCTGTTCTGAACAGCCTTGTGTTTTTATCGTGTTGGTTTGTGATTTTTTTAAATGTGCCCCCCAAAAAGAAGCCGTTTGATCTAAACGTTTGAACGCGACTTTCTTTATTAGTTCAGCTTCTTTGATTGCATTTAAATGATTAATAGTCAGTCACAGACTCTAAAGTGCTCGTGTCTGTTTCCGTCAGGGCCAGATGACCTCACAGCAGACCTGCTTCCATGTGTTCTTTGTCAAGTAGCACCACATTTGTTTAACTAGAAAGTACTTTGTGTGAACTGTGCTGGAAACCTTCACCACCCGGCGACGATTTACTGAAAGTGATTTTTTACTTCAGCAGGTTATTTATGGTGAAAAATTGCCCCTCCTCCGGCAGCCACGTTGTTGTTTTCATGTTAATGACGTGGATGTAGACCCCCCCGCTAGAGAGCACAGCAGCGACACGATATCTGGCCCTTACGGATCGAACGGCTGGTTTGAAGCTTGAGCTCAGGCACAAGGAGCAAAGCACAAGTCGCCCTCCACCAACGCTCGCATGCAGTACGAAGAATTTACCCACTCAGAGCCCGTTAGACGCCATGCACCCTTTGCACTAACCAGCTCCCTGCGAGCGCCACCACAGCTCTGTCCCGATCAGCAGTGTGACACGACCACGTCGAGATGCTGATGTTAATAAAAATAAAATAATAAATAACCCAAAACAAAGGTTTCGGCCACAGGAAGTGCCCTAAACTTGTAACAGGAAGTGGTTCCTGCTCTTCTTCAGTGGTTCCTTCGGGAGGACTCTGGAAGTGTCACATTGCTGAGCGATTGTTCTTCACTTCTGTCAGACAGCTTCTCGCTCCCCGCGGGCGTCGTCTTCATCATTGGTGCTACAAACTGCAAGGCGCGGCACTGCCGCCGTCCTCGCCATCTTCATCCTGTGATCTCAGACTTGTAAAAACCCTGTTTGTCAGTACTCGCGTCTGGAGGTGTGAATGTGGCGTGTTCAAGTGTGTGTCCTCACTTCCCTCTGTCCTCTGACAATGAGAGCTGCGGGTCAGTTAACGGGACGTCGAAAATCATGACTGTTAATTCACACGTGTTGCATGATGGGAAGGTGCACACGGCAGCACTGCACTAAGCGCCAGCATGTAAATATGACTGCATGGTGTAAACTCAGCCGACTGGCACGTCTCGGCGTCCTGTTAACTGCCGCGCCTCGGCCCTGACTGACTCCAGCGTTGCACTGTGTAAAGAGTCCGTGTGTGTTACCAGTTTGTTGTTATATGCATTGAGAGACTACGTCACAGGTATTTATGAGTTATGTTTTGCTTTGTGGTTGCACCTGACGAGAGGCCGGCCGCACTATGGCCGTTTCAGTTTTAAGTGTTGAACAGTATGAATAAAGAGGAAAACACGAGTGTTTTATGAGAGCTGAAGTAATCGCACAGAGTAGTTACATTTCACGGTTTGTAGAAGTAAAGACGTCTCTCTAAAGGCCTCAGTTTACTTCAGACAAAGTTTGTACGATAAACTGCGTCTGACGGCAGCCGCAGGCGAGTCACCTGACCTGGACTGTGGTTACAGCAGTCCACCCGCTTCCAATCGCATCACGTTTGTCAGAGAGCTGTAGGACTGATGCTGAGTTACTCCGGGAGCGTCTGACTCTGGAGGGTTTTCTGACGAAACGTCGGACCTCTTGGGACCTGTTTGTGCTGATCTGGGACTTCAATGGGAATTTTATCCAGGACTGAGAAGGCTTGCTGGTCCTGAACTGGTCCCTGTTGCTTTAAGGCTTCCTTTGAGGTGGACTGAGGCCTAGATGCTTCCAGAAAGAAAAACAAAAAACCCTCGGTGGGCAAAGTTGCTGCTGAGTTGACCGACGAGTCGCTCTGCTGCCAGGCACCGTTGACTCTGTCCTCATCACTTTATTGCAGACCTGATGTTAAAGTCAAATGTTGCTTTTGGAAATCAAAAAGTTCTGACTGAAACCCAAAGAGATTGTTCCCTGTGCAGGAGCTACTGGGCAAACTGGGAAACCTGACAAAGATGCAAAAAGAGCTGAAGTTGGGACTAACAGCGCAAGTAACTGAGCAGAGCTGACATGTGGTTCAGAACGCGAGTCTAAGAGTCGGTTTCCAAAGGCGTTCAGATAAACGGTCGTGATTGTGAGAGAGCCAATCAGGGGGAGAGAAAGTCGAGGGGTAAAGAGGTGGACCTGAGCTGCTTCACACCTGCTCTACCAAGCGAGCAGGTGTGAAGCAGCATGACGAAGCCCGAGACACAAACCCCAGAAACTGTGGTTCATCTGAATAAATGAACCTGCTTCATCTTTGATGATCCCTGAAGGGCAGAAGGACTCCAGGATAACCCAGTTAAAAGCAGCTCTGGCCCAGTCTGGCCCTGCACTGGGAGCCTGGGTTTGCAGCTGTCCCTGGGAGGTGTTCACTGTGGAGCCGCAGTGCTCGAACAAACTAAACCAGAAACGGGTCAGATAATCAAAGATTAAACGATCGGGATCCGGGTAGCAGGGCGTCAACTCCAAGGGGCCAGACTGACGACACGGCGCCTTCTGATGTCACTTCCTGTCTTGTTTATATGTGCTGTACATGTGTAGAGCGGCTCCCCTGCGAGCCCTCTGAGATGTGAACAGCTGATTGTTACTGACCCTCACCGGGTCAGAGACCTTCACTGACGAAACGTGACGAGATGACGAGGCACTGTTGGGAGCGAGCCCTGGCGGTCCCGTGGGGGCCAGGTTTTTGTCTGTAGCTGTGACCAGCGGCGTTGACGTTTCCTGTTGTTTTCCTTCTGCCTCGTGCTTTGTCGGTTGTTGAGCTTGTTGATGTGCAGATTTTCTTCTTCCTGGTGTTGCCGTGAGAAACGCCATCGGTTTTCTGCATGTGTTCCCGTGGCTGCTGGTCTCTCTTTTGGATGTTTGTTTCTCCGTAACTCCGCCCTCTCTCCTTTCTGTTGCTTTTTTGTTTTGCACTTTACTTCGGGAGCGGTGGAGGATGAACCTCCCGTTCAGCAGTGTGACGCAGCTTCGCTTGTGTTTGTTTGTTGTGAAGAGAAAGTGAAGCGTGATGAGGACAGAAGCCAGAACTTTAATGTGAATCTATTTTCCTACGTGACGCAATAAAGACGTGACGTTAACTTACTCTCTGGTCTCCGCCTTTCATTTCAGCGGGTGTTAAATCACTTCCTGATGACTAATCGGATCTTTGGAAAATGCCGTCAGCATTCCCGAGGGTCCCTCACTGCTCACGGGATCTGAGGGTCACAAGAGGACTTGGGGGTCACAAAAACTGAATCCTCTGGGACAAACCTTGATACGCTGAATGATCCTCTGAGTTTGATTTGTTTCTAGTTTGAGTCTGAAATCAGATTCTTTTTTGTTAAAATGTTATAATTTAGTTTAAAACAGACCTGAAGTATTTCAAATGGAGCAATGGGTTTAAAAGATGGTTTCTTTAAATGTCTTCTTTCTCTTCTCACTTATTTCATGTTCTTTGTAAAGCTGCTGATGGAGATCGAAAACAATCAGTGAAAACACAAAAGAAGAGCTTATTTTCTGCCTGTGTGACAATCGCAGACATAAGAATAAAAAGCTTTAATTGCCGTTGTTCACAGTGAAATTGTGGGTGGTCCACACCAACTGTGCAGGAATAGAATATAAATAGTAAAACAGTCGGGAGGGGCTCAGAGTTGAACTGCTGCTCCTCCACATCGAAAGGAGCCAGTTTAGGCAGTTCAGGCATCTGACAAGGATGCCTCCTGGGTGAGGTGTTCCAGGCATGTCCCACCGGGAGGAGGCCCCGGGGCAGACCCAGGACACGCTGGAGAGATTATATCTCTCAGCTGGCCTGGGAACGCCTTGGTGTTCCCCTGGACAAGCTGGAGGAGGTGGCTGGGGAGAGGGAGGTCTGGGCTTCTCTGCTTGGGCTGCTGCCCCCACGACCCGGCCCCGGATAATCGGAAGAAGATGCATGGATGGATGGTAAGACAGTCATTCTTCTGTCAACGAGGAGTGCGGATCGGCAGCACAAACAGTGTTTTCATCTGATCTAATTTATCTTTCTAAATAGTGGGTGTTTGTGGGTGTATGGAGCAGGGGACGTCGTCTGTCCTCGCCTTTCTGTGACAGTCACCGCACACAACTGTTGAAACATACAGACTTCAGTTTCAATGAGAGCCAATCAAGAAGCTGACCTGTTAAAGTGGACATGAAACACTACAGGATAAACATGACAGTACAAAATACAAAAGTAATATAAATTTACACAAGAATGATAATATTTCTGAGGCAGTGAGAGGTTATTATTGCACATTGCTCAGTGGTTTGCCATCAGTCTGACTGTCAGGGGAAAGAAGTTATTGAAAAGATTGTTCTGTGAGGGTAGATGTGGGACACTGCCGGTCAAAAGTTTGGACACATCTTGTTTTTCCTGTTTTTATTACTTTCTGCACTGTAGATTCAAACTGAAGAAGTTAAATACATATGACACAAGGATACGTGGAATTATGTAACAAAGAAAAAGATGATAACTCCAGATATGTTGTATTTTAGACTCCTGTAAGTATCCACCCTTTGCCTTGATGACACACTGTAAACCCTCGGCCTTGTCTCAGTGAGCTTCATGATGTAGTCACCTGAGATGGTTTCACTTCACAGGTGTGCCTGTCAGGGTTTGTATGTGGAGTTTCTTGCAGCAGTCCGGTTGGTGCACAGCTGACAGCCCTATTTGACAACAGTTAGACTTCATGTTATGGCAAGAACCAATCAACTAAGAGAAACAACAGTCCATCATTACTTTAAGAACTGAAGGTCAGTCTGTAAAAATGCTAAAAATGGCTTGTATTTGTACAGCGCTTTACTAGTCCCTAAGGACCCCAAAGCGCTTTACACATCCAGTCATCCACCCATTCACACACTGGTGATGGCAGCTACATTGTAGCCACAGCCACCCTGGGGCGCACTGACAGACGCGAGGCCGGCAACCTTCCGATTACAAGGCGACCTCCCAACTCTTGAGCCACGATCGCCCCTTTGAATGTGTCCCAAAAGTGCAGTTGCACAAAACATCAAGCACTACGAAGAAACTGTCTCACATGAGGACGCCCCAGGAAAGGAAGACCAAGAGTCCCTCTGCTGCTGAGGATACGTTCATCTGAGTTACCAGCCTCAGAAATCACAAATTAACAGCAGCTCAGTTTAGAGCCCAGATTAACCCCACCCAGAGCTCCTTTATTTCTCGCTAGTACACGGGGTTCTGCCCGGCCTGAGAGCCGTCGCCAGTCCCCTTCAAGGCCTTCCCCAAACCGCAGCACTATCACACTTCCTCATCCATCCTTACCAAGGAAGTGGTCCCTGCTAGTGAAATACAATTTATTAATCAAAGGTGAGCGGCAATAACTGACTACATGTGTATACTGTGTCATGATTGGACAGACATGGATGTAAACCACACTGAGGTGAAGTAACCACAAGGCACTGATTCTAACGTAAAGGTACTCTGGATATTATCAAATGTGCAAAGATTGTTAAATGTTACATTTTTTGTTTGTCAGGTGTCCTGTTTGAAGGAAACACTGGACTGCATGTGTGCACATGAACACAAGGAAGGAGAAATCCTCAGACTTGAAAGATTGTTCGTTTATTGGCTGTTTAGTCATTTTATGACAAGATGGATGCTGTTGTTATATTTCAATATAGTTTCTGAGTTGAGGAGGATAAAAGAACATTTAACATTAAATGTACGGATGCTGTGCACTAAGCAAAGCTTCATTTACAAAGTTTTCTCCTACCAAATTTTGAGAAAATGGTTGTAATCGTATAGAAATGTAAGATTATAAAGAAGTACACAGTTACAGTGAAAAGAAGTGGCTGTAAATGGTCACATAAACAGAACTTTCAGTTTTTCTCTTAACGGAAAAATAAACAGTGAATAAACGGAACTTTCCGTGTCATAACTGAAGGAAATGTCCGTAAATAGTACAGAGTGGACTGAAACTCGACACAATGTTCCTTTTTCTGTCAGCGTCCGTTAAAAAAACAGAAAACGGAATTTTTTATGCAGTGCAAAAAACACTTGTTGTGACAGGAATGTTGTTTGTGGCTCAAGGTGAAGTGACATCGTTCACGAGGGACACACCTGACATATATCTCACATATTACAGGCCAACAGATTCTTTTAGCGGTTTAAATACGGACAGTCGCTTTTTGGCAGAACACCGGGGTCCCGAGCCACGCAGTGAACGATTGGAAAGCTGACATCACGTCCACAGGAAACAAGTCTCCACGTCCTTCACTTACACGGGGGCTTCACTTTTCCTCACTGCTAAATGAAGTAATGTAGTCAGTCAGGTGATGTGAGAAGGCTGTTTTCCCTGCAGACGTGCTGATGGTCGTGTCTGTGCTGGGCTGTGAACTGTCTGGATGTCTTTGGGAGCGCGTCATTAAAAAGCGCATCCGCTGATTGCGCGCTCGGTAAATCAGTTCGTGTCGGTCCGGTGACCACCTGCTCCGTTACCGCTAACAGCTGAACTTTCCCGTTTGAGTGCAGCTCGCTGAACCACAGTGACATCCGTTAATTCATCTCACGGAGGTGGATAAACCGATCAATGTGGTCTCATATTAATACATAGTTAATGCTATAATATTAATATTATAATGATTATAATTCACTGATGGACTCTCATAATCAAGCAGCTGCGACAGATGTTTAGGGTCTGCAGATGTTCCATCAAGTTCACCCGCAGACCCACTTTCTGCTCCGTGCTGTTCCGCTGCCAGCCTGCTGGGGGCGCTCTGAGCGCGCATTCAGTGCGTGTGTTTACAATCTAAGTACCTGAGGCTTTTACTATGAAAGGGCTTTTGTGTGGGAGGACAGGAAGGAAATAGTTTTGGACCAACCGGAAACAGAACCAAAACAGAACACCTACTTGCAGAAATGACGCAGGTCTAACTTCAAAATAAAAGCTTCATGAGCCTGACCCCACCTAAGGGGCAGGAGCTGCTTATTGTCACGTATAGCTGCTGTCTTTACAGATCCTGATAAGTATCACCGCTATGAAGGCTCAGAATAATCTCAGAGTCAAAAACGTGATTTATTACTATTTATCACAGAGCATAAAATGTGGTAAATAAACATGAGTACAGAGGAAAGTGGTGACAGGACGATAGCTGAATTTTAGCTTTTATGAAATCAGAAGTGAAACTTGTTTCAAAACTGTTTGACGTGAGAGAGAAAAATAAGCTCGAGGACAAACGAATGTTGAAAGAAATGAGTCAGAAACGCAGCTAAATGCAAGCTCACACATTTAATAACCACTTTAAAATAAGTAACATTTGATTTATATAGCACCTTTCTAGACAAAAGCTCACACACACACACAGATAACCAGGTATAAAATAAAAACAGGCAAAAAGTTAACAAAATGCAAATTTCAAAAATAAAATGAATAATTTTGAAGACAGATCAGTGACTACAAATGGGGTCAGAATTTATCATATAAAAATGTTCATTTTGTTTACATGACCTTTATATGATGAATTCTGACCCCATTTGTAGTCACTGATCTGTCTTCAAAATTATTCATTTTATTTTTGAAATCCTTTACTGCATAAATGATAAAAATTAAATAAGACAATATTACAAAGTTACAAAATATTAGAAGTAACTCCCATATATACAAATAGCTCACCTATAAATGTCCAGAATATTACAGATAAATACTCTAAGCTGTAAAACTTTGTTATTTTCTCTGTAAAGGACAAACTACAGGCTGTAACTGCTGCTCTGTGTGCTCTGCATTAGATGGAGGAGTCGTACACAAATATCCACAGGCAGGGATGAGTTCCTGTGTCGTTCAGTCAGTGGCGGTCCTAGCCTGTTTGGCGCCCCGGGCGAACACTCCCACTGGCACTGTATGTAGCGGAGATGACAATAAAGTTTACTTTGACTTCAGCAGCGAGCACGTGCACCAAGGGCTCGCGCGCTCACTTTATAGAATTTCGAAAAAACATCGGTGCAAATTATAAGTCTGTATCATGATGTCTGGTGTTTTCATGTTTGTTGTTTTGTTTTTATTTTGTTTTATTTTGTGAGTTGGTGATTAGATGCTACTCCAGCCAGCCAGAGACTCCCCCGCGGCCCCGCCCTCTCCTCCCTGTGCTGCATGCGCACCTGCAAACGGAGGGCGCGCTTACTCCCAGCAAAAGGGTGATAGAAAACCGACCGGTGCCTGTGCCATTCCCAATATGCGCTGGCTGATGTCGGGGCAGCATGAGTATGAGCAATTTTTTTTTTGCCGGTGCCCGTGATGCCGCCCCCCACCACGATGCCGCCCCGGGCAAACCGCTACTGCGTTCAGTGGTGCACTATGGGTAATCTCATTGGCCATGGAGTGTATGGGATCCTTATCTTGGACAACATCCACCTTTCCGACAGCACCCTAAGGGAGTCCAGCTCCAACCCCACAGCATTACTGACCTTACAGATCAGTTTATTGAGTCTGCTGGCATCTGCGAGCCTCAGCCTGCTGTCCCAGCATGCAACAGCATAGAGAATAGCACTGACCACAACAGACTCATGAAGGAGCTCAGAGCCCTTCCTGCAGAGAGCAGTGGTGTTTTTAACCCAGTCCAGTTTGTTATCAGTGTGCACTCTGAGGTATTTATAGTCCTCCACAACGTCCACATCGACCCCTGGACTGAAACAAGAACATGTGTTTCATGTTACTCTGTCACGGGGTATTTCTAACACAGACACACAGGTAATAACCGTTGTTTCTACATGTTTTACCGGAGGGAATAAAATCCAACATTAAAGTGAGAAAAGTGTCCCGTTAACTCCACACCGTGAGGACTGGTTGGTGACGGCCCACAGCTCGAAGGTGTGACCGACTGCATGTGCTCCGTTCGTACACAAAGACTCATTCGAGTCGTCCCCTCAAAGATGCTTATGATAATGTAGTGATTTTGAGTTTCGTGTTGCTAAATCCAGTGGAAAAGTATAAAAGTATAACTTAATTCATCTAATGTTGGCAAAGCGACGAGTTTCCTTGACCAAAACAAACCATCCATGCGCCCCTCCCCGCGCGCCACCCCCCAACACACCGTCCCCCGTGTTGTCCTACTGTCAGTGGCCCGGATGTCTTCAGCTGGTTTTTATTTTTTCCTCTACGTGCTTTTATTGTGTAAAGACCACCGGAAGCTCCGACAGTTATGTACAGCCTCTGTCTTTACGGATGTTGCGTCACCGCAGTTTTAAAGCAAGCCGAGCCGAGCCAGGCCACAAACCCAGAGCAGATGGACCGACCCTAAAATCCTGGACTAAGCGCGGCACCGGGACCCGGATCAAAGAACCGGACCGTACCGGGACAGCCCGGGGCGGAGCGGACTGAAGTTCGATTGTCGGAGCTTTGAAGGGGGCTGAAAGCGCCTCGGTACCCGGGTAGGTGCTGCTGACCTCGGTTCGTTTTTCCGCCTCGGCCTCTCTGTTATTGTTCGGGTTAGCTAGCTGTTAGCAGGTTCGGCAGGCCCGGGTTAGACTCCGGGCTTAAGCTGCCTCCTCCGGTTTGTTTTCATCAGCAGGGAGCGGCTCTCCTCCTCCTCTTCTTCACAGTTTGAGTTCTGCATCAGAGGCCCGATTAATCGATCCGAACCAAACAGAGTCTTTAATGTGCGCCGAGAGCGTGCGTGACGTGTCAGCAGTAACAGGGTGTTATTTAAGTACCCGTGACATGCAGTACTGTGAGTACAGGCCACAGTACCGAGTAGCAGTACCCCTCAGGGCGTTCATCAGTGACTGAGATCACATCAATGCAGGGAAATTAAAAAATGCACATAAGAACAGCAACACATCTAACAGAAGAACAAAGTAATGTGCGTGAGTGTAGGACAGACTGAACAGCTGATCGCCTACATGTGAAAATGAACCTGACAGCTGGCTGACAAACACGTCTGACACGATTCCTGCAGCTTCTCCTCTTCAGCTCTGCTCTCCTTTCACTCTTCACGTGCTCCGTTTAGTCCCACGCTGCTCCGCACAGCCAACAACCCACACAGTGGGCCACGCGTTCGGTCACTCCTCGCTCTGCTCCGGCCCAGAATCACATCTGTTTTCAATTCAGTTTAAATCACAGCAGTTTGTCTCGAGGTGCTTCACACACTAAGGAAAAGCCCTGCATTAATACAAAGAAAGGGGCGGGGCATGTGACACGACAGGGTGAACAGACCCAGTCTGTAATAATAACTAATGATTTAAAGCATCTTTGGTCTACCTGCTGTACCCTGTACAGGTGCGTCCCCAAGGGGGGCACTGGCTACCCTCCAATATTGAACAGTGTTACAGGATATTTAAAGGGTTGGTCTGCCCATTGGTGGAGCGGGGGTGGTGGCGGCTTACTGGGCCTAAGCCCGGGTTGTTTTTTCAGAAGCCCGGGGTCTTTAGGAGTGTAATTTTTTTCATAGTTGGATGCCTGACTGACAACTGTATAAAACAAAAACTACACACAATATTCGAAGCACATAGCGCACACTGTGGGAATTTAGGACTGAGCATAAATGCCCCCTAATTTTGGTATGATCCGAGCTCGGGTACTAAGCAACTGAGCACAGCACTGACGCCTGTGAGCGAGGGGAGAGAAGCTGCTGCCTGCCAGTTTGCTGCAGACAGAGGAGAGCTTAAGTTTGAGCAGGTACCAAAGCAAATCATTCGTACTGTACAAATAATGTAAATATGACGGCGAATCACGAAAGATTGATGTCAAACTGATCACTTGACCCATATTACGTTACTTGTTCTTTGAGTGAATCAACAAATGGCGAAATGAAAAGCCGAACAACAACAATGCTGCTTCTTTAGAGAGTCTCAGCTCACATGTGTCTTATATTATATCTTATATTCAGTTGTTACCCTACACGGCTAAATAAAGCACAACATCGGTTTCAGTTATGTACTGATGTAGATGGACATTAGAGGCTTCTTTCTTATACATTATGCTTTGTGTGTTCTTATATTTCTATGAAAAACAAGAGCATTTTTAATACACAGTATATTCATAGTTGAAACCAGATAGTACAAACACTGTTTTTACTGTTAAACACCAATTTAAACTTGTTTTGTTTTGGATAAATAAATATTGAAATATCTTTTGAATGAGTTAAATGTCAGAATAAAGAGAGACAGAGCTTCTATTTTTATCACTTTCATCAAATGTAGGAGCACATATACACTAAGTTTATTGTTAATTAATAAGAAACTCCAGACGATTCCATTCTGAGCTGAAGAAGCTTCTGATTGGTTCGTAGAGTCCATGTGAGTAAACTGGTGGCACAGCTGTGGACGCATATAAGACAAAACACAGAGGCTGTTTCTGTGACATGGGAACATCAGGAGATGTCAACAAAACACCAGGAAGAGAATCATGGAGCTCCATAAGTGTGGCTCAGTTTGAATACAATTTGGTGCCATTTACAAGAAATACAGACAGTTTCTCTCTTTACTCTTAAAGTTAACAAATATGTTTTTATATTTATCTAAAAAATAAACATTTAGTCTGATTTGATGTTACAATTAAAAAAGTGTTTTTATCTGAAGAGTAAATATCTGGTTTCCACTGTAGATTTGATGATGTTGGTGTTTGGCTTGATTGTCAGCACAGAGAGGAAGAGAGAGAGAGAGGGGGGAGGGAGGGAGAGAGAGAGAGAGAGAGAGAGAGGGGGGAACGGAGAGAGAGGGGAACGGAGAGAGAGGGGAACGGAGAGGGAGAGAGAGAGAGAGAGAGGGGAACGGAGAGGGAGAGAGAGAGAGAGAGGGGAACGGAGAGGGAGAGGGAGAGAGAGAGAGAGAGGGGGGAGGGAGAGAGAGAGAGAGAGAGAGAGAGGGGAACGGAGAGGGAGAGAGAGAGGGAGAGGGGAACGGAGAGGGAGGGGGAGAGAGAGAGAGAGGAACGGAGAGGGAGGGGGAGAGAGAGAGAGAGGAACGGAGAGGGAGGGGGAGAGAGAGAGAGAGGGGAACGGAGAGGGAGAGAGAGAGAGAGAGAGAGAGAGAGGGGAACGGAGAGAGAGAGAGAGAGAGAGAGAGAGGGAGAGAGAGAGAGGGGAACGGAGGGGGAGAGGGAGAGAGAGAGAGGGGAACGGAGAGGGAGAGAGAGAGAGGGGAACGGAGAGGGAGGAGCAGGTGAGACACACCTGTTGGTTGTTTACCTGGAGCATCTCTGTATCTGTGTCCTCGTGTGTGTCGTTCCCAGTGTTTCTTTTCAGGTTTGTTACTTTTCAAACTACATTTATTAAGTTTTGCTTGTTTGCACAACAAGGATAAATAATTATACAAACTTTTCGCCTTGAGGCGACTGTTGTTGTGATCTGACGCCATATAAATAAAATTGAATTCCTGTAAAACAGGAAGTATGACAAGCTGAAGCCAGGAGGAGTCATGTGACCTCATCCTCGCTGTGTGTGTTGGGGGGTAAACAGGTAGGGGGAGGGGCGACCTCGAATCCTCTCAGCTGTGTCATGTGACTCGTGCTCTCTCTGTCTCTCTGTAGGACTCCTCTTCCAAAATGGCCGACGCCGAAGGGTCCCCGGCTGTGCGCTCGCTCCGCCTTTCCCACTCTGCGCAACCCCCTCCCCCCGCCTCGTCCTCCTCTCCTACCACGTTCTCCTGCCCCTCCTCCCCCTCCAGCGCCTCCTCTTCCTCATCCTCCTGCTCTGAGAGTTCCTCAGACTTCCTCACTCACCATCACCATCATCATCACCGTCACGCTCGCCCTCAGCTGCAGCTGCCTCCGCCCACCCACGGGGATCAGGCCTCCTCTCCCAGCGCCAGCCCCCGCAGCTCCTCCCCTAGTGGGAGCATCGGCAGCACCTGCAGCCTCGGTAGCAGCAGCGCCAGCGAGGGCATCGGCAGCGGAGGCACGTCGAGCGGTGGCGGCGACCAGCGAGGACCAAGTCCTCCGCTGGACGTCATCTCAGAGGACGCCATGGAGATGGACCTAGGTGTCGAGCAAGGTAACAAGGAGAGGAAACTGTTTTCCAAAATATTCACTGCTTAGGATGAATCTGGAGCGAGGTGTGGGTGGGGCCACAGTTGCTACACCTCTACATCCTCCGCCAGTTTTGATCGATTTCTCTGTTCTGCTGTTCCAGTCATCGACCCGGAGGTGGCGCTGAAGGCGTGCCAGGAAGTGCTCCTTAAAGTCAAACTGCAGGATGATCAGCGGCAGCACCCAGCAGATGTGGCAGAGCGCGGCGCCGTGACCCAGCTCATCAGCCCAGATGCCGGCTCCATCAAAGAGGAAGATGAGGAAGACACTGACACGCCGTCCCAGCCCGACCCGCGTCCTTCGGCTCGGCCAGAACCTTTCTCGCCACCGTCGTCATCAAAGCAGTCGTGGCTGCTGCGCCTGTTCGAGTCCAAGCTGTTTGACGTCTCCATGGCGATTTCCTACCTGTACAAGTCAAAGGAGCCGGGTGTGCAGGCGTACATCGGGAACCGCCTCTTCAGCTTCCCGGACAGCGAGGTCGATTTCTACCTGCCGCAGCTGCTCAACATGTACGTGCACATGGACACAGAGGTGGGCGACGCCATCCGACCGTACCTGGTGAGTCCCTAAGTTTAAGCTAGCTCAGCTAACGTTAGCTAGAGAACGGGTCGGTGACCCGCTGTGTCACAGTCGGGGGGTTCTCACGCAGGTGTTTGTGTCCGGCAGATCCACCGCTGCAGCGCCAGCATCACATTCTCGCTGCTCTCTGCCTGGCTGCTCGGTGCCTACTCCTCCGACATGCATATCTCCACCCAGCGCCACTCCAGAGGAACCAAACTCCGAAAGCTCATCTTGTCCGACGAGCTCAACCCCGCCCCATCTGACAGCCCCGCATCCTCGCCGTCTCACCGTCGCCATCGCCATCACAGACACGATGGCAGCAACGCCGAGGCCTCTTCCATGTTTGGCCCTGGACAGGGACAAGCCGAGGTGTTTGTTTCCCCGTCCAGGAGGACCCACCAGAGATCCAAGTCGGATGCCACCATGGCGAGCAATGGACCTGGTGCTGGTCTCCGACGGACTGGCAGTAACCCAAAAGTGGAGGCGGTCCACGAAGAGGTGAGCCAGAGATTCTCTCGGGTGGTGCCGTTCCTCTAGAGCAGGGGTGGGCAGCTCCAGGCCTCCAGGGGCTGGTGTCGTGCAGGTTTTAGATCTCACCCTGGGTCAACACACCTGAATCACATGATTAGTTTATTACCAGGCCTCTGGAGAACCTCCTGTTGAGGAGGTCGACAGCGGTGTTGGATCAAGGACACATCTAAAACCTGCAGGACACCGGCCCCCGAGCCCTGGAGTTGGACACTGCTGCTCTAGAGTCAAAGGCTATTCAGAAAAGCATAAAATCAAACATGACTTTTAAAAACACCAGTATAGGCTTTCAAGGCCTACAAGTTAAAAACTACATTTTCCGCAAAAATGACGTCACTTCCGGTTTCGTGCAGGTAATGGCGGACATGCGATCGTTCGCGCTGACGACTGTTTCAATGTGGGAAGTGTTACGAACAGCTGATCGGATCGGCAAAGTGTGTTTCTGGAATATTACGTTTTTGTTCCTGCAAGAGCTTTTTATGCAATTTTTGCAAAGCTATATGTGGAAGGCAACCGTGACCGAGGACAAGCTGATGGCATCAGATGTAAGAACAACTCCTCCGGTTTCATATGCAAAACAAATTATTGCGCTAGCTTACACGGTTCAGATTCTACAGGGATTTAAAAATAGTTGTGCAAAACGGCGCGTGCCCGCTCCTACTGGCTTTAAAGGGTTAAACGGCCCATTCGAGCTATCGATGAGTCACTCACATGCCTCTGTGGGCGGAGCATCAGGGAACGTGTGTGTGTGGTTAGAAACTATGACTCTCTGTGGGTGTTTCGTGCGTCTGCAGCCCGAGCGTCTCCGTCCTCAGAGGGAGTTCATCAAGTCTCTGCTGTGCATCGGGAAGCGTCTCGCCACGCTGCCCACCAAAGAGCAGAAGACCCAGCGTCTGATCTCCGAGCTGTCGCTGCTCAACCACAAGCTGCCGGCCCGAGTGTGGCTGCCCACCGCCGAGCACCAGCACCACGTCTGCAGGGTCCCCCACACGCAGGCCGTGGTCCTAAACTCCAAGGACAAGGTGACCTCCGGTGTACCCGCCACATGTGCCAGAGAACATCTGTCCAATGTCCTCTGACTGCTGCTCCTTCTCCTCCTTTAGGCTCCATACATCATCTACGTGGAGGTGTTGGACTGCGACAGCTTCGAGACGTCTCCCGTTCCCGTTCGCATCCCAGAGACGCGGATACGCTCGGCCCGCTCCGCGGAGAACCTGGACTGCAGCACCGCAGCTAATGGCAGCAGTGGTATGACATCGGAACACAGAACGGGAAGTTTCTCCACCGTCCCAAACTACGACAACGACGACGAGGCGTGGGCCACCGATGATATCGGGCAGCTGCAGGTGGAGGTATGTGAAAGCGTCGGCATACTGCCTGCAGTAACCCTGTGTACTCTGTCCTCCCGAAGCACAGTAACAAGCATGTGTTTGCAGATGGAGGCTCAGACCAGCAGCAGCGACAACATCAGTCAGTTTTCAGTCGACAGCATCACGAGTCTGGAGAGCAAAGAGCCGGTGTTCATCGCCGCCGGAGACATCAGGTAAACAGCGGGTTACCCTCCACAGGCGGAGGTTAGAAGCAGAAACGTGGGAACACCAGTGCTGTTTCAGGGCAGTTCAAACGAAATATTACGCCGTGTTACCCGTGGTAAGCTACGTGTAACACAAGCTAGTGTTGGTTCTGCCCAGCACGACGCCAACGTGCATGTCGGCGCTTCATGTTTACAATTTAGCGTTTCCAGGCTGTTGGCGGCCGCGGTCTCACTGTTGCTGATGCCCGCTCACTTGCAGCTTTCTGCTCTCAGCTCCTCCCCCCTTTAGGCCTTGGCGTGCTGCTCAAACAGGAGCCTCTGAGCAGCCTCGCCCACTGAACACCACCCCTCCCTAGAAGCTGAGCCACAGACCACACCCCTCCACACTACAATTATGTGTTTGTAGTTTCAGTAAATTCAAGCTATAAAGGAGCTCCACAGGAATATTGAGCTGCGTTCAAAAATAACTACCAGCAACAAAATGTGATCTGAAGTTGTTTTTAAAGTAATTAAAACAATAAAGGAACCGCACCTACATAGACTGGACCTTTTTGTTAGTTATTAGTTTCCCCATAGAAGCTTTCTTTGTAGTTGCCATATTGATAGGACACCAACATCACCTGGTGTGCAGATGTAATTATGATGAGTTGTTGTCACTGTCCAGGAGTGTAGATCTCTGAAGAGCAGCACGTTCAGGAACTCTTCTTTCTGAGGATGAAATGGCCTGAGCAGTCCCGTGAAGCTTCGATCTTCAGCTGTGCGTTCTGCCGTGACGTTCCGACCTGGTTTGTTTTTCAGACGGCGGCTATCGGAGAACCTTGCTCACACTCCCACCGCATTCAGGAGGGACCCCGAGGACCCGTCGGCTGTTGCCCTCAAAGAGCCCTGGGAGGAGAAAGTCAGGTGGGTTTGTGAAGCCGAGCAGGGGAACGCTCCACAACGTCTTCCTCGCGCTAACGCCGTTTGTGTTCAGGCGGATCCGAGAGGCGTCTCCGTACGGCCACCTGCACACCTGGAGGCTGCTGTCGGTCATCGTGAAGTGTGGGGACGATCTGAGGCAGGAGCTGCTGGCCTATCAGGTCCTCAGACAGCTGCAGGTACAGACGCAGTACAGACACATGCACACAACGGTACAGATGCAGATACAGACGCAGTCTCCGTGTGGTTAAACTGCTTCCATGTTGAAGCCGAGTCTGTTTCCTTGGTCAGTCCATCTGGCAGCAGGAGCGCGTTCCTCTGTGGATCAAACCCTACAAAATCCTCGTCATGTCTTCAGACAGCGGGATGATCGAGCCCGTCCTCAACGCCGTCTCCCTGCACCAGGTACACAGGGGATTCTGGGAAAGTTAGTTGTCTTTGTCTATGAGACTGAAACGCAGTTTTCGTGTGTGTGTCCTCCAGGTGAGGAAGCAGAGTCAGCTGTCGCTGCTTGACTACTTCCTGCAGGAACACGGCAGCTTCACCACAGAGGCCTTCCTCACCGCTCAGAGGAACTTCGTGCAGAGCTGCGCCGGCTACAGCCTCATCTGCTACCTGCTGCAGGTCAAAGACAGGTGAGACATTCATAAAAGTTAAACAGTGACCGTTATCCCTGCTGATGAGGTTAAGACTGCTGCCTTGAGTGAGGACGGGTCTGTGGATTCGGAGGACTTTACATCAGTGATTACTAGCAACCTCAGCACATGCATTGAGAATATTGCCCCATTAAATGCTGCAAAAAAGCCAGCGATAGTGCACTACCAGATGAGCTGAAAGAGCTCCACGCTTGCTTTAACACCCTTAACACCAACCAACATTGAGCAATTCTACCGCAAGGTCCTGACGAGGACTAAGCCCCGAAAGCCCTGAACATCTAATAAAGAAACATAAAGAAACCTTCCAGGTCCTTTACATCCCTGCAGTTTGCATATCATCAGAACCGTTCTACTGAAGACTGTCAATGCAGCCCTCTATACATCCACCTGTACACCTGTACATCCACCTATACACCTATACAGTTATACATCCACCTGTACACCTATACAGTTATACATCCACCTATACACCTATACAGTTATACATCCACCTGTACACCTGTACATCCACCTGTACATCCACCTATACACCTGTACATCCACCTATACACCTGTACATCCACCTATACATCCACCTATACACCTGTACATCCACCTATACATCCACCTATACACCTATACAGTTATACATCCACCTATACTTCCGGCGCCCCCCGTGTGCGGCAGCCTGTTACAGCAGCTCTGCTCATTCTGAGTTTCTTTCTTTCTTATCTTTTCTTCTCGTAATTTTTTATAACTAACGTATCAGTAATTAGACTCTGCAACCATGTTCTACCGTTTTGTGCTAGTTCTGGTCGTTTTTCTTAGTTTATTTCTACTTTTTTCACGCGTGTCTGGGGACCCAGAGCAGGGATCCTTTGTTTACAGTAAGGATCAGCTGTTAGCGCTGCGTCCCACAGCGGTACTGCCGGCGGACAGACCCGACATTCCCAGCGAGCTGAGGAGGAAAAGACGGGGGTGTCGTGCTGGGAAGGAGCGCCGTCGCCCGAGAAGGAGACGTTATCGACCATCTCTTCCTTCTGTAATTATTGGAAACGTAAGATCTTTGCCCAATAAGATGGATGAGCTCACGTCGCTAACCTGGTCACAGAGGGAGTACCGGCAATGTAGCATCATGATGCTAACGGAGTCGTGGCTAACACCGCTAACTCCGGACACAAGCGTGACACTACCGGGATTCCAGCTGCTGCGAGCGGACAGGACCAGAGACAGCGGTAAGAGGAAAGGAGGGGGACTGGCAGTTTTTGTGAATGACAGATGGTGTAACCCTGGGCACATCACTGTGAAAGAACAACTCTGCAGCAGAGACATTGAGCTGTTAGCCGTTAGCATGCGTCCGTACTACCTGCCCCGGGAGTTCTCGCATGTTATCGCAATAACAGCGTATGTCCCCCCCTCGGCCAACGCGGATGCAGCCTGTGACACTCTCCACTCAGTGGTCAGCAGACTGCAAACACAATCTCCGAGAGCCCTTCTCATAATATCAGGGGACTTCAATCATGCCTCACTGGACTCCACACTGCCCACCTTCACCCAGTATGTGACCTGCTCAACCAGAGACAATAAAACACTGGACTTACTGTATGCCAATGCAGAAGAGGCATACAGTTCATCACCTCTCCCTCCCCTGGGCAGATCTGATCACAACCTGGTGCACCTTGTCCCTGTGTATGAGCCCTTAGTGCGCAGGGAGCCACCAGCCACCTGCACAGTGCAGAGATGGTCAGAGGAGAGCGAGGAGGCTCTTAAGGACTGTTTTGAGTCGACTGTGTGGGAGGTGATCTGTGACGACCATGGAGAGGACATCGACAGCCTTACTACATGCATTACTGACTATATTAATTTCTGTGTGGATAACACCGTACCTACCAGGACTGTACGGTGTTTCTCCAACAACAAACCTTGGATTACCCCAGAAATTAAAGCTGTCCTCAAGCAGAAGAGGAGGGCCTTCAAATCCAAAGACAAAGAGGAGTTGAAAAGGGTGCAGAGAGAGTTGAGGGGACTGATAAGGAATGGGAAGGACAGCTACAGGCAGAAGATGGAGAACCAGCTTCAGCAAAACAACGTTGGTGAAGTCTGGAGAGGCCTCAGAACCATCTCGGGCCACAAACAGCAGAACTCTCTGCCTGGGAGGGATGTGAGATGGGCAAATGAACTGAATCATTTCTTCAACAGATTTCATTCAGCCATGAGGCAGTCTGCAACATCAGCTGCAGACTCACCCACCCCCACTGCTGCTGTTCCACCTCAGACACTTCACACCTCCTCTATTCACCCTGCTCACTCCCCCCGACCCCCAACAACAGCATCCAATACACACTCAACACAAGGCTCCAGCCTGTCTCTCTCAACCACCCAGGTTAGGAGGGAACTGAGGAGGATTAATGGCAAGAAGGCAGCGGGTCCAGATGGCATCAGCTCGAGGGTCGTCAGGTCCTGCGCAGACCAACTGTGTGGGGTGATGGAGCACCTCTTCAGCCTGAGCCTGAGGTTGGGAAGAGTCCCACAGCTCTGGAAAACCTCCTGTGTTGTACCAGTGCCAAAGACTTCACGCCCCAAGGACCTCAACAGCTACAGGCCGGTGGCTCTGACATCCCACCTGATGAAGACCCTGGAGCGGTTGGTCCTGGCTCAGCTTCGGCGCCTAATAAGCTCATCACTGGACCCACTTCAGTTTGCCTACCAGCCTGGCATTGGAGCGGATGATGCCGTCATTCACCTCCTACATCGTTCCCTCGCTCACCTGGAGACCGCTGGAAGCACTGTGAGAATCATGTTCTTTGATTTCTCCAGTGCCTTCAACACTATTCTTCCCTCGGTTCTGAAGGACAAGCTGGTGAACTCTGGAGTGGACCATCACCTCACTACCTGGATCCTGGACTACCTCACCGACCGACCACAGTATGTGAGGACTCAGGGCTGTGTGTCGGACAGGGTCGTCTGCAGTACGGGGGCCCCACAGGGAACGGTTCTGGCTCCGTTCCTCTTCACCATCTACACTGCAGACTTCTCCCACAATTCCACCCAGTGCTTCCTGCAGAAGTTCTCTGATGACTCTGCAATAGTCGGCCTCATCACTGATGGGGACGACAAGGAGTACAGAGGTCTGACTCAAGACTTTGTGGACTGGTGCCAGCTGAACTACCTCCAGATCAACGCCAGTAAAACCAAGGAACTGGTGGTAGACTTCCGCAGGCACAAGCATTCTCCACTGCAACCACTGAACATCCAGGGTATGGACATTGAGGCTGTGGACAGCTACAGGTACCTTGGTGTTCATCTGAACAACAGACTGGACTGGACTCATAACTCAGACGCCCTCTACAGGAAAGGGCAGAGCAGGCTGTACCTGCTGCGGAGACTCAGGTCGTTTGGAGTGGAGGGCCCACTCCTGAAGACCTTCTATGACTCTGTGGTGGCTTCTGCTATCTTTTATGGTGTGGTCTGCTGGGGCGGCAGCATCTCTGCTGGGGACAGGAAGAGACTGAACAGGGTGATCCGAAGGGCCAGCTCTGTTCTAGGATGCCCTCTGGACCCAGTGGAGGTGGTGAGTGACAGGAGAATGGCGGCTAAGCTGTCATCCCTGATGGACAACGTCTCCCAGCCCATGCAGCAGACTGTGACAGCACTGAGCAGCTCCTTCAGTGGGAGACTGCGGCACCCACGGTGTGGGACGGAGAGATTTCACAGGTCTTTCCTCCCCACTGCTGTCAGACTCCACAACAAAGACTTTAACTGAACAAACACACACATCCACACATGTGCAATAACACTAAGTGCAATAATCTTTTCTGGCATCGTTGTATTTTTACTCAGTTGTATATAGCATTCGTATTCTATTTTTATCTTATTGTATATTTATTTTATTCTACTGTATATAGTATATTATTTTATTCTATTCTGTACAGCTGTGTACTGTATTTATTCTTATTGTATTCTAATTTTTGCGTCATAACTTTTGCACTGTCCACTTCCTGCTGTGACAAAACAAATTTCCCACGTGTGGGACTAATAAAGGTTATCTTATCTTATCTTATCTTATACACCTGTACATCCACCTGTACACCTGTACATCCACCTATGCATCCATCTATACTCCTATACATCCACCTATGCATCCATCTATACACCTATACAGTTATACATCCACCTGTACACCTGTACATCCATCTATACACCTATACAGTTATACATCCACCTGTACACCTGTACATCCATCTATACACCTATACACCTATACATCCATCTATACAGTTATACATCCACCTGTACACCTGTACATCCATCTATACACCTATACACCTATACATCCATCTATACAGTTATACATCCACCTGTACACCTGTACATCCATCTATACACCTATACACCTATACATCCATCTATACAGTTATACATCCACCTATACACCTGTACATCCACCTGTACACCTGTACATCCACCTATGCATCCATCTAAACACCTATACAGTTATACATCCACCTATACACCTGTACAGTTATACATCCACCTATACAGTTATACATCCACCTATACACCTGTACATTTATACATCCACCTATACACCTGTACAGTTATACATCCACCTATACAGTTATACATCCATCTATACAGTTATACATCCATCTATACACCTATACAGCTATACATCCACCTATACACCTGTACAGTTATACATCCACCTATACACCTGTACAGTTATACATCCACCTATACAGTTATACATCCATCTATACACCTATACAGCTATACATCCATCTATACAGTTATACATCCACCTATACACCTGTACATCCACCTATAAACCTATACACCTATACATCCACCTATACACCTGTACATCCACCTATACACCTATACACCTATACATCCATCTATACAGTTATACATCCACCTATACAGTTATACATCCACCTATACACCTATACAGCTACACATCCATCTATCCATCATGTGTTATGGGAACTGCACCACCAGGGCGGGACAGCAGGCTCTACAGGCTGTCATTACAGCATCACGGTCCATGTGTGGGATTGCTTTCCCATCACTGGAGGGGACGCCTTATAACAACGGGGTCCTAAAGAGGCACCCCCTCCCCCCACAGCACACACTGCAGTCACCTGTACATCTACATTGAAATCCTGCAGACTCTACTTTCTGACCACTCTCAGCTCTTTCCTATACAGTGCTTGCTCTATTTTTCTATGCTTTTTTTAAAAAGTGTGACTTTTGTATATATTTGATTTATTTGTGTGTAGAGAAGGTAAGAATTTCCTTGCTTAGCTCTGCAGCATGTAGAGAATCCTACATGCCAATCGTTCGGTAACACCTCGTCTGATCCCCACAGGCACAACGGGAACATCCTGCTGGACTCCGAGGGCCACATCATCCACATCGACTTTGGCTTCATCCTCTCCAGCTCTCCTCGCAACCTCGGCTTCGAGACATCTGCCTTTAAGCTGACCTCGGAGTTCGTGGACGTGAGTAGAAACAGCCTGAGGATGTGTTGGAGGGAGATGATCCCGGGCAGAGGTTGATCACAATTTTGGGCTCAGGTGTAGTCTCCTGATATTTACCTGTCACTGAGAACAGACCAGCACGCAGATAGAGGGCTGCCCTGCACGTCTGGATGGGATTTTTAGCCACTCAAAGCCGACTCTCTGCTGACTCGTAGATGAATCGTTCATTTTGTTTTTGGAACTTCAAAGTTGCTAAGGATCCTTTCTGGTGTCCGACAGCTGTCAGCAGCAGGATCAGGAGATCCCACATGTTCTGTTCAGCATTGAGCCCTCAGCACCGCCGGTCACAGCCGGCTCGGTCGTGGTTTCTCAGCCGGGCGCTGCAGAGGTTTAGTTTTGATTTGGATGAATTTCTGTTTGATTCACGCGTGGATCGCTGAAGGACTCTAGAAATCGGGGTTTCATGGCTCCTGATGACAGAAGCTTTTATTTTGGTGGAAGAAAAGCTTCCTGTGGAGTTTAGCATGGTGGCTGTCCTGATGCCCGGTGTTTGCTGTGTTTCAGGTGATGGGTGGGCTGAACGGAGATATGTTCAACTACTACAAGATGCTGATGCTTCAGGGTCTCATCGCAGCCAGGAAGCACATGGAGAAGGTGCTGCAGATCGTGGAGATCATGCAGCAAGGTAACACCATTGCGCCTTTCTTACAGCTGAAAACGGCACACACGCGCGGCCTAAGCCTAACCCCGTATTTACAGCTGTAAGTACGAGTCGCAGACAGTCTTAGTCTGTAGGACGGGGATACTTTCTGTTCCACATCATCAGGGAACAGGTCCGGCCACAAAGTTCGTCCCTGCTGAAAACTCCAAACTTTTTATTATCCAGAACAAAAGTTCATGTTTGAGTTTGTGCAGATGATGCAGCGAGTCACACTCCACCTAACTCCAGGCAGCAGAGGCCAAGCTAGCAGACAGCTAGCAGCTGCAGCCTACAGCCGGTTTTTGCAAATTTCACTATTCAGTGATATTAGAGTCATTACGGAAACTGCCAACACTGCGTCACAGCAGCCCGGCAAGACAAAGGTTAAGGAGTTCTCTTATTGGCCCCTATAACCCTCGCAGTGAAGCTGCAACAACAAACTCATTCCTGCGTCACATCGTAGCGCTGTCGGCGACTCGGGTGGAGGTCCAGAGTGCACGAATTGACCGGTGTGGGTTTAAGGACGTGTTTGCCAGTCAGCTGTTAACAAAGTTGTTGTGCACTCTTATTTTAACCCCACAGGTTCCCACCTGCCGTGCTTCCACGGCTCGAGCACCATCCGTAGCCTGAAGGACCGTTTCCACATGTCTCTGACAGAGGAGCAGCTGCAGCTGCTGGTGGAGCAGCTCGTGGACGGGTCCGTGCGCTCCATCACCACCAAACTCTACGACTCCTTCCAGTATGTCACCAACGGCATCATGTGACCCGTCTGGACTGAGCGACGGCGGTGGCCGGAGCCGGCAGACGTTTCGCTGCGCCGCCGCCTGATTGGATTCGATGGAGCCGCCTCGTCACCGTCATCGGGGTCGAAGCGGCTGCTGGAAGACTCGATAGAGACGGAAACCACTTCATCACATCGTTTATGGATTTACATCTGCAGCTAATCGAAGCGACAGCACGGCAGATTCGACTTCCTGCTGCTCGTCACACGGAAATGCGTGAACTCGTCACTGCTGTCGACTTTATTAACCAGCTCATAATCACTACTAAACTGCCCAGCAGCAGAGCGTTTACAGACACAACCACCACTACTTCACCCATCCCTCAGCTAAAAACAGCTCAATGTTTCCGATTCCACGTCTGTTGACAGGAAAACGTCTGAGAAAGGCGTTTTGTGCTTTCCAGCAAACATCCTGTAATTACAGAAGCTCCTTTTCCAAAGATAAAAGTCTCGTAATCGTAAGCCCGAGATTCCAGAAGGCGCCCTCTTTTTCCTCCCAACTTGTCGTAGTTTAAAGTGGACTCAGAGGAGAAATCTGCAGTAACTCGAGGGTGAGCCCGAGGACGCGTCTGACTGGGTCGGCACGAACCTTCTCTTGACGTTTAAATGAAGTCCGAGTGGACGCGAACACCAGCAGAGGTCGAAGGAGTTTGCTCTCCGAATCAGAATGGCTACGAGGAAAAAGCACAACGTGAACTCAGCGTTCTCGGCACGCTCACAGAAAGGCTGACGTATCCACCCTCCTTTACAGATTATCGCTTTATCTTCCAGCAGCATTCCTGTTTTCACCAGACATTTCTCACAGCTCATCGTCAGCCTTGTCCCGACATTTTTAGCAACTGTAAGTGCGTCGAGGTTTGGGCAAGCTCAAATTCTTTTGTCCTGAACGTCCATTAGCCTGAGCCAGTGACCACTGCTGCTCATTTTCCTGTTTTATTTCATTGTATTTCACTTTTTCCTAAACTGTTATTTTACCACTTTAGCTCATTTTTCTTTCCCAAATATCTATTTAGCTGTTTGGTTTTTAACAGAGTCACTGTCATGCTAGCTATGCTAATGGAGAATTACTCACAGACTGTGGAGGAGCAAAGTCCAGAATATTTATTAGAAATATGGCCATTACTATAATAAACTACATTATTATTTTTTAATTACTAGGGGAGATGTCTTTTTAAGCTAATGTTCCTGTACTAGCTAACAAAATTAATACCTAATAATGGATTGGATTTATATAGCGCTTTTCAAGGCACCCAAAGCGCTTTACAATGCCACTATTCATTCACTCTCACATTCACACACTGGTGGAGGCAGCTACAGGTGTAGCCACAGCTGCCCTGGGGCAGACTGACAGAAGCCAGGCTGCCATATCGCGCCATCGGCCCCTCTGGCCAACACCAGTAGGCAAGTAGGGTAAAGTGTCTTGCCCAAGGACACAATGACCAGGACAGAGAGCCCAGGGATCGAACCGGCGACCTTCCGGTTACAGGTGCGATTCCCAACCCCCTGAGCTACGGTCACCTAGCTAAGGCTAATCAAAGAAATAAATGAGTCCTGTCCTCATTTCCTAATAACATTACTCTTTCACTGCTGTAGTATACAGCTTATGCTCTCTCACTAGCTAATAACCACTAAACTACTAGCAGCAGAGAGTATACGTTTATTATACACTTAAGTTGATTCTTCCCTCATTGCAGTTTGTTGGCAATTAACCTGACAGTGTCTTGGCTAAAACTTTTCGCCAAGTTACTTTTTTTTATTTATTCCTCTCTAAAATAAGTACGTTTTGTAACAAGATAACAAACACGCCATTTTAGTTGCTGTCTCTCTATAAGCCTACTTTCGTCTGATTGGCTGACTTGCAGTAGTCTGTAGAGGGGCAGCACTTTCTTCTGAACTGCACTTTCCGTTTAAACCTTTGACCAACTAGCATCAGCACAAAAAACACAGTAAGTTGCCTTTGAGAGCTTTTATAAAACAGTTTTGTCTTGTTAGTGTAAGAAAATACTAAACCTTTATCAATGTGACGAGTGTCTGGTGAATTTTTTTTTATTTTATTTTAATGTTTGTTACAACATCTTTTTAGGTCCAATTTCAATTTCTGAAAAAAAGTTACTGAAGTTTTGTTGTTCATGTGTTTCTGTCAACTCGGTGCACATGCTAGAAATTATACAGTGACAATGTCAGTGTACAGTAAGTGGCCGTTCTGAGCCAAAGGGTTCTTATCAGGAGAAGTATACTTATTATTATCACTTTGGACTAAACGCGTTATTGTTATGTGAGTCTGTATTTACGTACTAAGAGCTCAGCAGTGTTCCTCTCTGATTGGCCCCAATTCCCTTGGTTAATGCTGGCCAGTCAGAAGAGGCGGTTCTGTGCACGCCGAGCTTGGGTTCTTTGAGACTGACGATCAGTTTCCTGAACACGTGAATGTTTTAGACGTGTTCTCGCTGTTGAGCGAAAGCTAGCGGTTTTAGCAGCTGCTGCTGATGTCGCTCTAATGCTGGAACACTGGCTTTATTTCAGCGTCTTACACATAGAAACGGCTTCCTGTGTATTTCTACACAGCACCTCTACCTGACGCACTAAATGAGAACGTTTCGGATAGCGTTTGCTAGCTAACAGTTGTCATTTCTGTAAATAGCAACTTTCCCCGCTGTTTAAGGGCAGCAGCAGTTCACTGGAGGCTGGCTTTGAGCTGCAGTTCCAGTTATGACTGAAATCAAACATAAAGCATTTTTACAGCTAGCTAAACGGTAAGCTAATGCAGCGTTACATTTGTAGAGATGAGCAGTTAACTGATTACATAGCTGGAGCTAATTTCAGTGAAAGAAGTGTTATAGTGGCAGTTTCCTCTAAAACGATTAAAATATAATTTTACTCTCAGATGCACTTGATTATTAGCAGGTAGCAAGACACAAAATCTTTCCAATTTGGTTAGTTATTCCACACGAATGGTAATCAGCTAACATCAGGTCGGGGCTAAAATCTGGTCACCTGACGCTCGGACATTATGACAGTTTTATTTTCTGTTTTGTTTTTATTCTTGTTTATTAGTGAATGTTTAACTGTGAAAAGGGGGACGCTGAGCCGGCGGACAGTGAACTGGGTCTTTCTGGAATAAAGCCAGTGTTTGTAGTAGTTTTCTGACCACTGTAAAAGGACAACCACAGTTCTGTTGTCGTGAACGCAGCGCCACGTTACCGTCTGCTAACTAGCTCACTATTTTACGTGCAGCTGTGTCTAAAGTTTACCAGATTAGCAAACGCTCTTTGCATTCTTTGTCGTTCGTTATTTGTGAATCTGTACACGAACCGAGTTTGTTTCCCGTGAGAAAAATCGATGCCTTGAGACGTACAGAAGGTACAAACTTATCAATGCAACAGGAGGGACGGTGGGACCTCAGAAGTGCTTTTTATATCCTCGGTTTGACGGCTCCAGGGACAAGTTTCAACACTCCAGTACCCCTCGCTCATCTGCATTTATTTACATTTCAAGTCCCGTCTCCTACAGAGGGGCTCTTTAAAATGTAAAATCATTGGGGAGTGATACTGCTGTTTGACAAGCTGGAGACGCCCGTAAAGTCGAGCCAAATGATGGGTTAGTTGCAGTTTGGAGGCTAGTGGGGAGAACGGATGGTTGAAACTCATCCCTGCCGCTGAACATCCTCATTGCCTTTCTGTCATCAGCTCTGAACACAGTCAGTGTGAAAAAGTGCATTTATGAAACGTTTCTGTCGTTTGTGAGGATTCTTTGTTGTTAATATTTTACTAAAACACGGAGTCATACAGCAGCCATGTTAGTGTTTGGTTTTTGAGGAATTTCTATGGGAAATGCTAACGACGCTAACGTCACGGTCAACGATACTTTTCACTGTGTGAAGAAACATTATATGAAAACACTTTGAGTGATTTCTGAGGTAATTCACAAACAGCATCATCTCAGGAGACGGGAGGAGGACGCGTGAGATCAACAAGTCATTTACCCCAAATCATACCGCGTGCTTATGAAGTCGGATTATGTGGAAAAGCACTTTTATATGAAGATTAGTGTAAATAAACGAGAGCGGTGGGGTCCATGAAGCCACTGAATCATGAGGTTGACTTTATGTACTCCTGGTGATTGGGCACTCAAACACTATTGGCCCTCTCCTGCAGCTGTTGTTAGGCTACGTTCACTCTGCAGGTCTTACAGCTCAATTCTGATTTTTGGATCAAATCCGATTTCTTTGTCTGCTTGTTCACACTACAAATAAAATGTGACAGCAAACGCGCTCTAGTGTGAACCCTGAAAGCAGCCGCATGCGCAAAGGAAGACGTCACACACAACGCGCTCTGTTTAGACCCAGAGCAACAGTATGTTTGACTGTTTCAGACTTTACGTTTCCCAATTTTGCTTTAAGTTATAAAGTTATTGTGTTATCTACATTTGGCCTAATAATGATCCTTATTGCTGTTTCAGAGGAGCGCTGCTTCAAAGGATAGCTGCAGATTTCTGTCAGAATCTGCAGATTATACAGTACAAAGAAAATGTTCACGTTTCTCCAACATTGTTCCCAACAGTTTCACTGGATGGCCAGGAAGCGTTCACGATGTCTTCTCTGGCGCTGATAATTGGCGTCCGTCTTGTGTCAGTGACGTAAAAGACGTATTTAATGCGACATGACCATTAAACAGCAGTCGCTTTCTGAAACATCAGATACGTATCAGATTCAGGACCACATACGAAAGTGACCCAGATCGGATTTGTGCCGTTCACACTGCCACACTACGATCGGATACACGTCGCACAGGGTCAAAGAAGTCGGATTTGATGCGCTTTCGCCTGCAGTGTGAACGTAGCCCAAGTCTGCATCTCTGCAGCGACGTGCATTAATGTGTTGAATCGTTAAGATCCAGCTGACGACTGGAGGTGTGTCCCCGTTTCTCATCATGTAGAGTCCATCTGTCACGTCCTGACTAACTGCATGGCAACTTATTCAATAAACCTGAAACCTGCTTCTGACCTGCACCTGTGTGCTTTCTCAGTGTGTAAGATACTTACTGGTTTTAAATCACTTTTCTAACTGGTGCATAATTAACTTCAAAGAGAGTCAAATCTGAAATTTCGCATCTCATATTTTATGTTTACGAACATCTACACCAGAGGTGTCCAACTCCAGGCCTCGAGGGCCGGTGTCCTGCAGGTCTTAGATGTGTCCTTGATCCAACACGGATGATTTAAAATGTCCTGCAGTTCTCCAGAAGCCTGGCAATGAATTAATCATGTGATTCAGGTGTACTGACCCAGGGTGAGCTCTAAACCCTGCAGGACACCGGCCCTCGAGGCCTGGAGTTGGACGCCTCTGATCTGAAAGACTCTTCTCTTTAAAGTAAGAAAATAACAAAAATAAAAAAAAGTCACAATTCGGATTTTTCTATGATCACAGGCGTACATAACAATGTTGGTCTGCATTCTTTGTTTCCTATAAACTAAATTTAAAAAAGTTTGCCAACTAATTAGTTGTAAAGGCGATGGTGTTCAAATGTTTGAAATTGTCTGTGGTGATCCAGAATAACAAGAACAAAATCCGCATGTTAATGTTTGTGAACAAATCCATGAAACTGAAGTCAAATTCAGAGTTTTTATTGACGATCTGACAGGACGGCAGATTAAACAAAGCCTGAACAGAGCGGCGGGCCAACAGTCACACCAAAGAAAACTAAACTAATAAATAAAATACCACAGACGATAAAAACATGGAGGTGACGTCCAGGTATGAAAAAAAATAAGCCAGAGAGAAAGTGCCTGCGTTCTATCTGAAGGCCACCAGATGGCGATAGCTGTAGCTGCAAAGACTTCAGGCCCTATAGAGGTGAGTAAGCTCTGCATGGGCGATTAATGACACACGAACAAATCTGCGAAATGTGGACCCGCCTGGTTTCAAAGAGGTTACGTGAACTGCTGTTCTGCAGTGACGATCTCACTAACCAGCAGGTGGCGTCAGAGTAGGTACGTCCATCTTTTTGCCGTCCGTGCCTAAAACCCTGACAGGCATGACGGGAACGCTGTTGTGGCGTTAAACAGGTTCTTAATTCTTTGTTTGATCTGAAGAAGAAACTGCACCAAGTCTGAACTCAGAGACGAACAGTTCGCAGGTTTTCACCTCAAACGTCCTGAGTTTTAGGTTTGTTTCCACAGCAGATTTAAGAGAAAATATAGAAAACAGCCACGACGTCACGGCTGGTCTGTCCACTCACTGTGAATGACGGCCACAAAATCATTTACAGGTAAAAGTTTTATATCAAGACTTTAGTTCAAGTTTAAAAACTGAGTCACTGCAAGTGAAGAGGACAAAATAAACCAGTGACTCAATCATGAATCTGTGGGACATGAAACTCAACGCGCGTTTACATTTGTTCCTTTAAGCCAAATTTATTGGTGATGAAATCAGTCGTGGTTAATGTTTACAGAAAAACAAAAACTCAGTGATATTAAAATGTCTTTTTTTACGTGTTTAATCCAAACTTTGATGTCATAATTTGGTCAAATGTCACAACCGTGACGACCTCGTTTTAATCTGCAGGGAAACAAAGAACCAGTCGGAGAATCACAGGATCTTATTTTTCTTTCACAACTTCAGACTGAATATTTGGGAGGTTCTGGTCAAACTGGTCCCAGGAAACACCAGTGAAAGACCCGTTTTTAGCTAAAGCAGCGCTACGGAGCCGTCACATTCGAGGTTAATAATGGCCTGCCGTGTCACATCACCATCGGCTCCTTCAGTCAGGCCAAACAGACAAACCCTAATTTTTCCGTCCTCGTCGTGGGAACACGATGTCATGGTTTAACTTTCACGGCGCCAAATTACAACAACAGTTGCCTGAAGGTGCTCGTCAGCTACAGCGTACAGTAATACACACAGCACAACAGCGCTCAGGTGTTTATCTTTAATTACACTTACTTTCAATAATTTGGAGGAAACATCCATTCTTAACATTTTGTTTTGTCCTAGTCTGGGATCTTTGTGATGTCACAGAGGGCATATCCTTACACAGAGCCAGCAGCTTTCAGTCGTTTGGTTTGTACGAAGTTAAATTTGTCCGAGTTTGAAAGAGGCAGGAATCATGTTTCCATTCGTTTCAGGAATTTTAACCGCAGCCACAGGAGGAGGCGGGGTTAGCAAGCACTGGGTTAAAGGGGGAGGAGCTAAAACATTTTGTTTCTGACCGTTTTAGCTCCTCCCCTTTAAGACTTTACTGATTGGTCAACTTCAGGAAGCCTACAGAGGAGTAGGAGCTGCGAAATAACACAGCTGCAGAGTCATAGGTCATTGTTTCAGCCACAGCTCCGTCTGATCACTTCATCGCTGTCCGATATTTATTAATGGTTAATAAAGACATTGGCAAAGAGCGCGTCCTAAAGACCTTTGACCTGTGAAACAAAGGGGAAGCTGGGAGGTTTGGCATCGAACGTGACCCCTCACCCGCCCGCCGCAGACACACAGGAGTCCGACGGCGTGACAGACGACAATGATGGCGGCGTTGCTGAAGAGTCTACAGAAGGACGCAGTCTGAGTCCTTGTCTCTTCTCCTGGATTGCTGTGCCCCCTGACCTCTGACCTGGAACACCGTAACAATAACACAGTGTAATCACCTCATGTCACGGTTATTATTGTCACATTGAGATCAATAAAAAAAATCTTTTCATGGTGACATTTACGTGGCAGTCAGAACTACTTATTCTAATAATTCACACTCGTCTTCTGAACGCTAACTCAGGTGTTTTAAAGTGGACATGAAACTATGTGCATGAAGGCTCACTGACACCTGCTCTCAGACACTGATGTAACTCAGCCGGGTTTAACAAATAAGTGCTGAAAGTTTTAAAAACAGCGCCCTCTCCTGTCAGTACGCAGCGTGACATCACGTGGTTGGCTAACAGACTGAGCTAACAAGTGACAGGATCGATACCTCAGAGGAAAGGACAGTGAAGCTGACCATCAGTGTGAGGGGATCACTGTAGCGCTGCAGCAGTCAGTTCATGTTAAACCAGGATCTACGGTCACTTTACTGTCTGTGTCTGCAGCAGGAAGTGGCTGTTAGCTGTGTTTGTACAACACTTTATAAATGAGGACTGTGGAGGAGAGCTTGAGTCAGGTGACAGGTGGTTACCAGAGCGACGAGCTGGGCTCTGTGATGTAAACAAGCCTTCACGTGCAGAGTTTCATGCCCCCTTTAAGGTTCCGGTTCCACACCAATGATTCAGTGTGTCCTGTTTGAGACCTGATTTTGGATTAAGGTGTGATAGCAGTGGCCTACAAGTGCTGCCCACAGTCTGCCGGCTTGTCTCCAGGTGAGCTTACCTGCTGCACTGAACCCTGTTGCTGGAGTTGCTGCTGTTGCTGATATTCCTCCTGCTGGAGCTGCCGGGCCAACTCCAGGTCACTGAGGGGCCCCGGGGCCCCGCCCTGCTGCTGCTGCAGGGACACTGCCACAAGGTAGTCCTGACACCCACAACAACACCCATCAGAGACGTGCTAACGGGCCAAAGTGCTCGGTGGCAATGATATTACCTGGTGAGCTCACCTGGTCAATTTGCCGCTGCTGCTCCTGGGCGCTGGGTGGCAGGTGGGGGGTGGGTGGAGCTCTCTGAGGAGGATGACACAGCCGGAAATCGGAGTCGCAGAAGTTTCCATCACCCTCGACATTATGAAGCGACTCCCAGACCACAGACTCCTCCTGCAGGAAGCCTTGATCTGTCACTAGCAGGTACAGGTGCCCCTGAGAGAGGAGACAAGTGCATTACCAGCCCCACCTTGTGTCTGGTCATGGTACTGCAGTGTGTACAGCCCCACCTTGTGTTTGATCATGGTACTGAAGTGGTTGTTCCTGAAGAACACTGAGATCTCGCCCTCTCTGGCCGTCGCGTTGAGCTCACACAGGCCGTGATACGACAGCTGAGTCGCCGTCGACTCCAGAAACTGCTCCGCCACCAGGCCTGCCCGGCACAGACGTGCACAATTATTATGTTCGGGCCATCGTGTACATATTGGGTACTGTGCACAAACACGTTACCTTCACTGACTCGGCTGCTTTCTGCAGAGTGTTTGTAGTCAATGATTTTCTCCACCAGTTGGTTGTAGCTCAGTTTGCCCACAGCAGCCACCATCTCTGGACTCTGAACACACAATCAGGAATTTTACATCATTCTGTCCTGTGGGCGGCCACAGAGAGTCTGACTGATGTCCATGTCTGACCATGTCACAAAAAATAAAAATCCCACATGGACATTAAAAACCTGCAATCATGCCACTTCACTGTGCAGCATCATCAACATTACACGTCACACTCCAGACAGACAATGAAGGAGAGAAACACTTAAACCGATGTTAACTATGATATGAAAACATGTTACTACAAAAGATGTTCATGTGTTACTCAAATATGACAGATTAACGTCCGCTAAACTAAAAGTGTGTCGTGCAATATGAATGACGCACGCTTGACAGCCACTTCAGTTCAAACTAGGGGTGGGTGATATAAACGATATAAATTTGGCCTACGATAGAGATTTTGACTATACCGTTCTACCGCGATAGCGCATGTTGATGATGTCATCAAGCTGCGCCCTTTTTGGTCGAAAGCATCGCAGCGGCTACAACCATTATCATCTGCAAATTATGGCGGGCGACAGTCACAGTAAAGAGATTAAGCACTGTTGAAATGTGGGGAAAGCCAAAAACTGCACTTCCGTAACATTGATTCATAAATGTTGAATTCTCTCACAGCTGCTCTGTTCCCATGTTGTTGCAGTATATTAATAACTAACCTGGTATTGTGGATGAATGATCTCAGTTGTTCTCCTGACTGAAGTTTGGCCCGTGTACAGCATCCTGCTATGCGATTGCATTTGTCCCTGACCACCAGAATCTCTCACGTTAACTTTTGTCAAGTGGAAAAAAAGTTAGCGTTCATCCTGCAGCTTCACTGTGCTAATGTTATGCTAACATAGCTGTGTCGCTAGCAATCACGTAGCACAACATTATATACCAGCTAGCCCAACTTCAGTAACCCTGCAAACGCCACTGCCGTAATGCTCTGACAAGCCATCAAGCAGTGCGGCTTACCAAAGTTGTACTAAAACATTTTAACAGATTTAATCGGTTTGAGGTCAGTAAGCACAACCAGAATTCATACATAAGGCACACTCTCGATTTTTGAGAAAATGAAAGGATTTTAAGTCCTTATAGTGTGTAAAATACGTTATACAGAAGAAAAGAATATATCGCGATATATATCGTTACCGCACGTGCTTCAAATTATATCGCGATATGAATTTTAGGCCATATTGCCCAGCCCTAGTTCAAATCTAAAAATAAGAAAACAATAAATTACACATCCGTTTTTTTCCCGCTCATCTTAAGTTGGGTCGTGGGGGCAGCAGCAGGGAAGCAGGGCCCTCCCTCTCCACGCCACCCCCAGCTTATCCGGGGACACGTGAGACGTTCCCAGGCCAGCCGAGATGTAATCTCCAAGCCCGGGCCTCTTCCCGGTACGACATGCCTGGCAGGAACACCGTGCCCAGGAGGCGACAGCCTTAGCTGCCTCCTTGTGATGTGGAGGACTAGTGGCTCTGCTCTGAACCCCTCATAACGACTGAACTCTCTCCTAAGACAGAGCCCGTCCTCCTGACGGAGAACCGCTGTTTGTAACTACGATCTTATTCTAACAAAGAGATGAGATTAACAGGTGTGTCATCAACGATGCGCCGTCCGGTGGCAGATAGCTGCATAACATTTAAGATGATATTTTACCAGCATCAGGAATCAATTAACATTTTAACAACTAGGTTAAACAACTAGTAAGTCTGGCACCGACCAACACTTGACTTTTGTTACGGCCCAAGCGTTGCCTGTGTGGGCGTGTCCTACCGTCTCTCCTGCCTCAGCTGCCACCTTTTGAACAGCTCACTCCTTTCAGCAATTAAAAGTATTTCAGGTGAGCTCTGGTGCCAGAGAGCCATGTTAGTGGTTGCAGGTAGTGAGCTGTGTTTTGTGATTGTTTGCTCCTGCTTGGTGGAGAGGACTGTGTTTGGTCACCAATCCTTTTTTGACTTTTCAGTTTACTGACCAACGCTTGAGTTTTGTTCTGCTTCTTTAAATGTTGATAGCGGCTCGTCCGTCTCTTTTAGTTCAGTTACTAATAGAAGCAGTCAGCTGTCACCGAAGGCATGAAGATGCTAGGACACGCCCACACAGGCAACTCCAGGAGGCCCAGCTGAGGCCGTAACACTTTTTCCAGACAGTTTATTAATATTCATGTTTATTAATACTTTCCTTCATTTGTTCATATTTTCTTTCATTCTATAAATATTCTGTTTTCTAAACATCCTGATATCTTTCTGTCTATTGTGTTGATAATTTAATGTCAGAACATTTTATTAATTTTCTTGCTTCATCTGCAGCTCTATCAGCCAATCAGCTGACGGTACCCATGGGGATTGGCTGAATGAGCCAATCACCTGCTTCATCATTCAGAGCATTTTATCCAGAGCTCACACAGGTTCGGGAGAAACTCCGGGGTTTGATCCCTTGCTCAAGAGTACTTCAACAAGCAGACTGGAAGAGTTGGGGGTCAAACCGCTGACCTTGCATTGTTAAAACCTCGTTAAGGACCTGGACAGTCCTGCGTTTACGCTCACACACACTCACCTGAGGGTCGACCAGCCAGCCGTGGTACAGCGGGATGTCCAGCAGGTCGAACACGATGCACTCAGGCGTGTATTCAAAGTCCGTGACGCCAGTGAAACGCACATTGACGTCCAGCCCTGTAGACAGCTTCGGGAGGACCGCCATGGCGTCGCTCATGTTCTGCAAACACACACGCCCACGTTATGGTCTCCTCCCCAAAACGGCGTGCTAATTGAAAGCGTGTATGGGAACCAGCATGTCCGTGTGCTTCCTTGGTACCTGCTGGAAGTTGAGCTCCATGCCGTCGGCCTTCTGTCTAGGAGTGACGGACAGCACACACTCTCCTGAACAACGCACACACAGGAACATCGTCAGTAGGACAGCCCGCCACGACCTGACCAGCTCAAACACTCACAGGTGAGAATCCTGGTTTAACCCGACGTGTTGCAGACCGTGTACCATGTGACCTCTGCGGACAGTATCATTCTCGACAGCTGTGCCAGGAGCGAACTCATCGTCTACTTAACGTGGACCCTCCATGTTTACGAGCGAGCGCCCAGCCTCCTGCTCGTGCTACCCGGCACGTTTAATTTCATCATCGATACGTTTGATACATTACCCACAGTCGCTCTTACCCAGGTGAGCCATCAGGTCCTCTGTGGTGACCACCTCAGTCTGAGCAGGAAGCTTGGCCTGCGGCGCGACACACACACACACACACACACACACACACACACACACACACACACACACACACACACACACACACACGTCAGTTCATTTATAAACTTTATCAAGCGTGAGCGCCGGTGTCTCCTCTTCTGTCCCTCACTAAAAAAGATCAAAGCTGTTTACGACGACACAGACGTCTGCACAGTTACATCATTTTAGAGTGCTCTGATTGGTTCTCAGAGGAACATCTGAAACCACGGTCTACATAACGGTTCATCCAAAGTGTCTCATTAGCTGCTCAACCACCTGAGGCCAGCGGCCGCCACAGGCGAAGCACAGGTGAACCCACAGCACCGGATTCACGTACACCACATGGTTCTAACAGTTAACTTCCTGTTGCCACTAGGGGTCGCTGTGAGTGTTATTGACTATTCTAGATGCGTCCAGGTGTAGATCCCACCAAGCACGGGAAGTCTGGGAGAACACTTATAAGAGCTTCATGCACTGCAGTGCCGCAGACACACCCTTCAACGAAAAGTCAAAGGCTTTGTGATTTAATGCTGCCACCGCCGTCTTCGGGGCGACCTGTCACAACAGCCCAGTCCAACATCTTCGAGGAGCTCATCCTGGTACTGTGACAGCGCGCATGGGAACTATCCATTATCGGTAGAATCTATACTTACTGATCAGATTCGTTATCGATTCTCCGCTTTGAGGGTGACCGTCATCACTAAGCAGCACATCTAAGACCTTCATGCAGACTAATTTCATGCTGTGGGCCACATGTTTGTTTGTTGAGACTCGATAACGAATCTGATCAATAAGTATAGATTCTATTGATAATGGAATCAGAATTGCTAAATTCTTATTACGTCCCACGCCTGCTGTCACAGTACCAGGACGAGCTCCTCGCAGATGTTGCACCAGGATGATGTGACAGCTTGTTACCTGTTGAAGTTCAGGCGCTAGCTGCTAGGCTCTGGTCTGCATACACTGAGCTTTAGCATCACTCTTGTTCTTGGCTGGCTTAGCGTTAGCATATTGTCTGACTAGCTTAACGTTAGCATGCTCTCTGTGCAGATGTGTGCACAGAGCTGAACTTGTGCTTGAACTTTAGCATCGCGTTCGTGTCCTTTTGTGCAGTAAAAACAATTTCAAGGACCTGAACTACTAGGAAAGGGTTCTCCCATGCCTTCTAACGAGGCCAGCTTCCCTGGGAACCAAAGCCACCTTTCAGCTGCTAGAAATCTGACTTGAACCTTTCCCGGTCTTCGGCGCAAGTCTGAGCATGACAACAACGAGCTCAGACCGACTGGAACCTGGGAGCTCTGAGCCCTGCCCTTCCAAACAGCTGGAACACGTAACATGCACCTCCAGGTTCTTATGTTACCATGACGACGCAGACAGGAAACACCTGCCCTGACTTCCTGAAGGTTCTCAGGCAGATGTTTGCGTACCTGCGTAGTGCAACTTGTTGTCTTTAGATTTGTGTGCTGCAGCTGGGTGGAGATGAACATCCACCTGCCGCTCCGCCCTTTAAATGATGGTGATTCTCACCTTCCAGCGCAGGAACAGCGTGTTCATGATGGCCAGCAGGGGGCAGGGTCCGTTCTCACTCTGGGTGATGATGGGTGTCTTCTTCTCCTTCCAGGTGATCCACTTCACCAGGTAATACGCTGGCATGGAGGGCCCAGGCTCCGGTGCCGCAGTAGGAGGAGCAGCAGCACCCCCTGTGGGGAGGGGGAGAAATGCAGTCACACTCAGCTAAACAAAGTTACATTTATTTGGAGTACTAAGGTGTCATCGCAAAATAAACCCAGAGAAGAAGTGCAGTCAGGCACCAGGCTGAGCACAGTTTCAGTAACATGGACGCCTCACCGGCAGCTTCCAGCGCCGCCTCGTCCTGCAGACTCGGGACTTCGGTGGATGGCGAGCAGCCCTCCGCACCCAGCGCCGAGTACGACGACGACAGGCCGTCATCCACGTCCAGGGAGTTTCCTGTTGTCACGACCCCATCCGATAGCTCCAAGCTGGGGATGGAGAATGATGCCGAGTCCGTGGACTCCAGCTGGTCGTCTGAGCCACCCGCTGTCACCACCGAGGAGCTTTCCTCCACGTCCAGACCTGCGGACAATAGAAGCACCATGAGGGATCCTCTGGGCATCTTAGGCCCCGCCCTTCACCCATGTCTCCTCCTCTACCTGGTCCTGCCCCAGCCTCCGTGGGTTCCTCTGTGGTGGTGGCGATTGTTAGAGTCATGTTTTCAGATGATGGACTTGGCGATGATTCTGGCGGCGTGGGTGTGGCCTCTTCCTCCTCCTCCATCGGGACCTTGGCGAGCGCAGGGCTGTCAGCGGCGCCGCCACTTGTGTTGGGGATGTCAGTTCTGAGGTGCGCTGGTGTCACGCTTAAGGTGCATTCTTTGGAGAAAGTCTGTGAGCTGACAGTGGGCTCCTCTGAATCGCATTTCATCTCCAGGTCAGCGATGGCGGAAGGCTGCTCCCTGGACTCCTCCATGATCAGCTGACGGCTTCACAGGCACGACTCCGTATGACAACACGTGGAGAGAGATAACTTAGACGGACGTGGTCACGAGAGAAACTAGACCTCAGCATCGGGTGGCTTTAAGACAGCAGGAGGCACTCCAACATGGCCGCCAGGAGATCGTCACGAGAGAACGATCACCTGCCCGCCGCCTGCCAAGGGTGTTGGAAAACAGACACACCGGTCTACCTGAGAGCAACCATGGCTGCAGAAAATCTGAGCAGAGAAGAGACGCAGCACGGCCCTCTGACATCAGTCACACCTGAGGAAACACAGAAGAAGAAGTCAGCAAACACACGTGTGTGTGTGTGTGTCTCTGTCTGTGTGTCTGAGTTGTGGAGTTAGCTCAGAGCTGTGTGCAGCCATGAGGCTGATTTAAAGATGGATTCCGAGTGACGGTGCAGCGTCACCTCCATCCACTAATTTCTCAGATCTGTGACATCACAGAAACATTGTGTGTGCCTCACAGGTGTAAACTCTGATAAACATCTGCACACTCTCCACTTGACGGTCAACACTGCACATCCACCCTCAGCTGTTTGAACGGAAGCAGCTCCCCCCAAGCTGTGGGGTACAGCTGTGACCGTGAGAGAAGCAGGGGTGTGGCTGAGAACGCAGACCGACACCTGGACCGCTGCTGTACACCTGAGCTCCGAGCCTTACAGGTGACCTGTACTGGGGGGGCGGCTGCTTCACTCCCAAGATCGACGTGAAGGAAAGTTGTTTCCCATGACGCTCCTCAATTAGGTGAGAAGGGTTCAGCGGTGACTTACGCTCGCACACACACGGGTGGCAGCCTCAGCTGACCCCGGTCTTGCGGAGCGGCCGGTTAACCCTGCTCTTCCGGGCCCCGACATCCGGGCCCGTGCCCTCCTCCCGAAAACCGGTCAGCTTACCGGGTCCGGCGCGGATTCGCGGAGAACGCTGACGCTGGCAGATGAACGCGCGTGCTACCTGTTTACATTCCTCTCCGCCAGGTTCATAGGTCCCGCCCACCGTCCGTCCACATCCGCTAAGCTTCAGCAGCCTACGCTGCCTGTTAGCCAACTGGCTAGCTGTGAACTTTTTCTGTCGTAAAATTGTCATTAATGTTCACGCGCAGCAGCTCGTGAGGGCCTGGGAAGAAACGCAGAGAAACCAAACAAGCGGAACTCCGAGCGGAGCGGGAAGCCGCTTCAACACGAACCGTACAGATGTTACACACCGCGTTAGCTTAGCATGAGCTAGCTGGCACTGACAGCCAAACGCGATAAGACTTTTTTAACTTTATGTCCTTTTTGGTCTCTGAGCGGGGCAGCATTCACAGCCACAGCGGCGCACTCACCTCTCAGACCGCGGGCACGCGCTGTCGGGTTCGGCCAATCAGAAACATGAAGAAAATAAAACGTTACAAACAAAATGTGACGTTTTCACAGCTTCAACTCGCGTCGTACCCTCCTGACAGAGCAACTTCTACTCGGTATACGTCACGTCCGGTCTCACCTTCGCTCCCTCACCTTATTCCACAGAGTGCGTTACATCTGTGGACCACGGTAACATGGGCGGGCGGTGCGCTCACCTTTGACTGTTTTCGTACAAACCCCGCCTCCATTACCCAGGCTTCACGAATCGAGCCGAGGTGGACCGAAAACTGTGCAGGGAGAGTCTATCCAGTTGACTCCGCCTCCAATCCAACCAACCAGACGTGAAAGTGTTCTGTTTTGTTTTATTAGAATTTGTTTATTATTTCAAGTACATATAGAAAAATGGCAACTAGAGCTGCATAAATTCAATGGATACAACGAATTGCCAGAAGGAGTGATTACAGTAACAATATAACCACATAAATCAGAATCAGAATACCTGGGGGAAATAATTTTTTGTTACAAAACATACATAAAACAGAGATAATGAATGTTGACAGTGACATAGATGTGTACACATGTCTAAGTTGCAAAGTTGAGTGAAATGCTGCCTTTTAGATAAACAGAAACAAACAACAAAGGGTAAATATATTTTATAAAATAAGATAAGATGACCTTTATTAGTCCCACAGGTGGGAAATTTGTTTTGTTACAGCAAAAGTGCAAAGTTATGTAGCAGAAATTAGAAAACACTGGAATGCAATAAAATACAATAGAATAAAATAAAATAATATATACAATAGAATAAAATAGAATAGAATAATATATACAATAGAATAAAATAGAAATACAAATACTATATACAACTGAGTAGGAAAATACAAAAATACAACTTCGTCAGAAGAAGAATTGCATAAGAATTGCACATATAGCAGTCTTATTGCACATGTGTGGGTTAGTGTGTTTGATCAGCTGCAAAAGTCTTTATTGTGGAGTCTGACAGCAGTGGGGAGGAAAGACCTGCGAAATCTCTCCGTCCCACACCGTGGGTGCCGCAGTCTCCCACTGAAGGAGCTGCTCAGTGCTGTCAGAGTCTGCTGCATGGGGTGGGAGATGTTGTCCAACAGGGATGACAGCTTAGCCACCGTTCTCCTGTCACTCACCACCTCCACTGGGTCCAGAGGCCACACCATAGAACATGGCTATTCAACTACGAAGTTAGTTGGGCCAGATTTTCAAACCAAGGAATTTATCTGGGCCAGATATTTTTTTTGAAGCCAGTAAGCAACAGATCATGATCAATTTCAAACCCACACAACTGTACTGAAAAACAAGTATTTTTTTTTATTCCTTTTCCCCTGTAAATCTGATGACCTCACAAATGCACACCAAAAGGTCCATTTAAAAAAGGGGGGCCATAACTAAAAATTTTTTTGCACATTTGAAATAATAATAATAATAATAACAAAAAAACATTTTGATAATTCCCTTTCAAATTAAAATAAATATTTCGCTGACCACTCATTTTTCCTGCCATGGATGGAGCACCATCCGTCACAAGTATACAGACACGCTTCATATCCAGACCATTTTCCTCAAAAAGAGCTGAAATCTTCTCAAACATTATTTCGCCAGCTGTGTGTCCCTCTAACGGTAGTAAACCGAGCAATTTCCCATCCAAAAAACGGACATATACACACAACTGTGCATTATCAGTTCTGTCTGTGATCTCCTGCTATAGACATTACATCAGTTTTCTTCAGGTCATTTAACAGCATTTCAAACTCGTTTGACGCCAGAACTTCAACTCTACGAATATTTGAACTGTCCTACAGGGGTACGTTTTTAATAGCAGATGTCACACTTACTTTAATTTATTCATCACTTTTCACCGCATCCACCACGGCCAGCATGCAGTATTTCACCGTTTCAGAATCTGTGAAAGGCCTTTTCTTCTTCGCCAAGAAGCAGAAAGGGAAGATGCTGCAGCTCTCTCTTGGGCTGTACAGGACCCTCACCATGGTAGTACAACTCCTGTTGCACTACCATGTACATTGGTAGTACATCTTACCATAATGTAATAATAATGGTAATAATTACAACATGGTAATAATCTTACCATGTTGTAAGATTATTAAACTCGGTAAAATGAATAAGTATTTGTCAGTCCAGGCAGGGTTAAACCGACAGTTTTCATTGTCAGTTTCATTTTGCGCTTTAGGAGTGAGAAAGACATGCTGTTGTCGCATCATATATTACAATGATTGTTTAATATGTTTACATCACGGTGCATTGTGGGTTAAATATTGCTAGGCTACTAGAAGTGTTGCATTCACAGTCTACACTACGCTGTAGGAATTTTTAATTTTTTAAAAAATTAATGAATGAATTAATTTTTTTGCGTTTTCTCTATGTTTCTGCCAGGACCACAGGCAGGGCCACTCGCAGGTTGCTTCTGGGCCGCATTTGGCCCGCGGGCCGCCATTTGAATAGGCTTGCCATAGAAGATGGCTGAGGCCACCACAGAGTCATAGAAGGTCTTCAGGAGTGGGCCCTCCACTCCAAACGACCTGAGTCTCTGCAGCAGGTACAGCCTGCTCTGCCCTTTCCTGTAGAGGGCGTCTGAGTTATGAGTCCAGTCCAGTTTGTTGTTCAGATGAACACCAATGTTTCAATTATCCATAATTCAGGGGGTTGTGAAGCTCATTTTGTAACCGGAAGGTTGCCAGTTCGACCTCCGGGTACACTGACGGCCTCTGACTGTAAAGTCATGTTAATGTCATGTTAAGCATTTTGTTAACAAGGCGACAGTGTTGGGGAGTAACGGAGTACATGTACCGCCGTTACGTATTTAAAATACAAAATATGAGTAACTGTATCCGTTACAGTTACCGTTTAAAAAGGTGGTATTCAGAATACAGTTACTTTGTTGAAATAAATGGATTACACGGCGGTACTTCCTGTTTCATATGTTCGGCTATGCCCTCTCTATGTTTGGTAATTCCACGCCGTTGGAAACCCAAACAAAACACGCATTAAGAGGCTCAAATGCCCGTGTTTCAATCTCGCGTCTCATAATGACGTGAAGAAATATTTTTTTAAATGATTTAATATGAAGGCAACAGGAAGTGTTACAGGCATCGCCCTAAAGCCTGATGGGCAGTGTAGTCTGTGCTGCAGGGAGGATGGACCCGTGATGTGTCTGTGAGTGAGGGAGAAAAAGGAAAAGTAGGAGCTGTCACTGAGCAGAAACGGGAGCTGGAAGCATGTAAATATAATAATAACCACTGCAGCCAAGAAGAGAGCCTGACGAGCCCAGCTGTGAGTAAGCTGTTAAGACTCGACTGTACACCGTGTTCCTGTTTCCTCTGAAACAATAAGTCCTGTTGGAGCAGCCTTTCAACGCCTCTCTCTGTCTCTGCTAGCAAAGTGACCCAGACAACAAAGTAAAGCTAGTTTTCAGCTACGAGCCGACACGAACCCGACGTATTAGCCAGAGGTCCCTTTACCACGGTTTGGAGCCGCTCACCTGTTTTATATACGCGCCGAATAGTTTTCTACACGAGATCGCTGCAAAAAGTGCAGCCTTACCTAATGTCCACCTACTGTTACTCATTTATATTATGATTTAAACATCTAGCTGGTGTTGGTGTGGAGAGTAGCCTTCAGTAATAGTAATAAATCACATTCATGTAGCTGTAAAAAGCATGATAATATATTAAGTAATCCAAAGTAATCAGGATACGTTACTCTCATTGAGTAACGTAACGGAATACGTTGCAAAATATATTTTGGGGCATGTAATCTGTAATCTGTAGTGGAATACATTTTAAAAGTAACCTTCCCAACACTGCAAGGCGATGGGTTGATATCCTCCTTAGGTCCCTCCCTTATGAAGACGGTCCTTGAGTCATTTCCTCATTATCCAGTTACACTTAATGACTTAGTTGGTATAATGTTAAAATGAAACCCTCGCTAGAGTTCGTACCTTCCTCTGTCCTGTGTTTAACCATGCTAAGGCAATTCCCTTACTTAACACTGTAACCCCTAACACGCTGCTGGCCAAAGGTTTTTACAACACTTTTTAAAATTACTATAACTTTTGAACAGTTTGTGAAAGCAGCGATTCTGCGCTGTTTAGCGATATTAGAGTCATTGCTGTAATCCCAAGCACGTGTCACTCAGCCCTGGAGAGGCTGCTTCACCAAAAATAGCCTCTGTGCCAAGACTGAGGCCATGATTACAGCTCCTCAGTGATCGCTTCTGTTTGCTCATCTGCAGAAACCAGTGTTTGTAATCGCAGTCTGCAGACCTTTGGTTTTAAACCATGTTACATTAAAAAGCCCAGAATAAAAGATGCAGACACACTTTTTATGTTTTTGATCTCTTTACTTTCTCAGGTGAAGTCTTGGTTTCTGATGGTAGGTGGTTTCTCTAATTGGGAATCTTGATACCTTCACCTTCAGCACAGAAACCTGCAGAGAGAAACAGACAGTCGCATCACCTGATTCACCTCAGACTGATTTCTCAGATTCTAGTGCAAACAGTTAAAGTGAAGCACTTTTCTCTGGGTTGTAGATGAAGTCCGGGTCTCCGGAGAAGCCCAAGCATGTTGCCTGCTGCTTGAAGTGTTCCAGCTCCGGCTCCTTCAGGGTTGACTCTTTGCCTGCAAACAAAAACACTCAAACGGATGAACATTTTGGATTTTAAATGAGAATTTTAACTTCTGTGTCTAATTTTCGTCCTACCCAGAAGATAAAGGGAATGAGCAACGAACTCATCGCTGGCATCTATATCGATCTTCAGTAATTTAAGCTGACGTTTGGTGTTTCTAGCCGTGCTGTTTATCACGAAGACGAGGCAGCCGTCACAGCTCGGCAGCAAGTAGAACGAAGACGTGGAGTTGGCCACTGGGAACAGAAAAATTTCATGTAATAACAACATGATCTTCTGAAACAGGAAGTCCAACTGCACCTCGAGGACTGAAAACCTCACGTAGGAAAACGCCAGAGATCAATTTACAAGAGACAAATACACAATCTAATATTAAAAGACAATTAAATCAGACACAAAGAGTTTAACTGAAAATAACTTAGATGATATGCAGGAAAATGACACAAAAACCTGGGGATGAATGTACAATCATCTAAACAAAAAAGCAGCTAAAAATCCCCTAGAATGACCTTAGATAGAAGAAAAAAGAACTGAAAAATATCAAGCTGTTTGAATTAACCGATTTCAGAGAAAATATGAGTGATGGAAGAAACAATATTACTGGAAACAAATGAAAAAGTTAATCTAAAATGAGACAGAACAGGAAAAAGAATCATGAAAACTTTGCAGCTTTTATGTTGGAACTTCTCTGTAGTGTGTCAGGTCGAGTGGGTTGCGTACTTTCCACCGTGGCAGTGTTTCCTTCAAAGGTTACGTTCGTCGTTGAAGTCATGCAGGTTCCATTCCTGAGAACATCAGAGAGAAAGAATAAACTCACGCCCACTTCAGAAACTCTCTTGCCCTCAGTTACTGTCTGTTGCCTGCTGCCCCCTGCTGACCTCTGTTATGCCCCGTTACCATTTGCTTCCCTCTGTTGCCTCTTATTACCCCCTGCTGCCCCCTGTTGTGTTGTTACTGTCTGCTGCCCTCTGCTGTCCCCTGCTACCCTCTGGTGCAGGATGGATGGGCTTAATGGTAACAGATGTTGATGCGTGTGATGAGCTCACATCCTGTTTTCCTGCAACATGACGACCTCCCCAGAGCGCACTGGTGAGGCGCTGATCTTCACCCAGGAGCTGTCGGTCAGGTTCAGGAGAGCTTTGTAGACGTCGTGACTGGTGTAGCCCAGCAGGAAGTTCACCCTGCCATACATCTGCACAGACAAGGAAGTGGCCTAGTCAGCTGACACGCTGCCTGCTACATGAGTTTTATTAAATAAACCAAAAACATGACAGCGCTTTGTATCCTGTTCTTCCTGACCCAACAGGAAGCTGTCACACCTGAAGAAAACAGATCCCTGTTTGAATCTCACTGACCAGTCAATAAGTCACTAATCATAATCAACAATAATAATAATAATCAATCGACAATCACTATTACTGACAATAACTAAATAAGACAGGAGAGGGCGCTGTCTGCACACAGTGGTTAGCACTGTGTCCTCACAGCAAGGAGATCTGGAATCTCCCATCTGGCTGGGTTCTTCCTGTTTTCATGTTTTCTCCGTCCACACACTTCTCTGTGTTAGCCCTGCCACAGGCTGGACACCTGTCCAGGTGTGCCTGCTTCCTGTGATAATGGAGATAGATGTCAGTCTCCCTGCGACCCTGACTTATAATGGAAGTGGAAGAGAATGGATGGGTGGATTTTATGTAATTTTACTTTTAGCCTTTTGATACTAGTCACATTTTTGGGGTTTTAAGGCTCGACTTCTGTTGTTTCAAATGTGCTTCAGTCACTCAGGAAACATGAAATTAACAATGCTGAGCTCCATTTTTGTGGAGCCTCAATTTTATCCCACAACTTAGACATTCACATTACTCACACTCTCATAACACATACATGTACGATCTTGGGGGTGGGCACGCTACACGGCATCCAGAAGACCATCAGGGTGTACACCCCACCTCTGGCGCCGTTGCCCACCTCTCAATTTTAAATACAGGTAGACACTGAGGGCTAGCAGGAGGGGCTATGCGCTTACCTGCTGCTCTCTGGCAGGTAGCTCCATGCCCTCTTGGGTTTTAAATGCACCTTAGAACACACATGCATCAACACTACAAATGAGTGGGTGGAGGGAGGTTTGGAGTCTTCTCTCACCCCCGTTCTCTGCTGCCTGTTTGGGCGGGGGGGCTAGGAGGAGGAGTTGGCCGTCCGACTGCGGTCTGGAGTGTGGGGCCTTCCTGCTGCTGCGGAGTCGGGGCAGTCTGCTTCTCCCCACCGCAGGGAAGAGGGTAACACCACCTGGGTCTGGGTGCAGTTCCCCCCTCCAGGGGCAAGGGCACCTAGACCCGGTTTGTAGAGTACGCTTGGGGAGTGTGATCGTGTGTACAACGTCTCTTTATGTCTGTCTCCACGTTGGTTGAGTGTGGAGTAAGTGCATATGAGAGCATGAGGGTGGGAATGGATGTTTGTGTCTGTGTGTGCCTGTATGTCTGTGTCTATATGTCAGGTTGGGTGTCAGGCGCCACCTCTCTGGGGACATCTCAGGCCCTCCAAGGTTTGGAGGCCTATCTCCCCCCACCACCACGTCCCCTGCCAGTGACGGACTCCCTCAGACATCGGTGCGTTGGTGGTTCTGTGTGTCCGGGGATGGGCGTCCAGTTACACACCGGCTCACTCCTTGGCGGCCGCTTATCGGGGCCTGGAGCCTGGGGCTCGCTCGGGCCACTTCGGGGGTGGGGTGCCCTCGGCCTCTCGGCCTGGGGCTCGGTCACTCTGGCGCAGCTCACGGGCGCGTCACTGCAACCCCCCCTGGCTTCTGCTCCGCGGCTGCTGAGTGAGCCCTCATCTGGGACTCTCCTCAGCTCTTTCTGGGACAGTGGCGCGGCTGCCCCTCTGTTGGTCTTCCTTGGTCTCTTGTGTTCTGGGGGCCTCTGGATGTCTGGAGTCTTGATCTCCTCCATACCTGCTTCATGCCCTGGAGGACGGGGCTGTGGCCCCCCCCACACCCTCTAGCAGATCATTACATGAAGGAACCTTTTAAAAACAAGCGCGTCCATGCTCACAGGTGTACACACGGGTGCTCACACACACAAACTACACCCTTTTTGGCTCCTACCTCAAAGCACACTGTGCGCTGTCAATCCTACGTGCTGCACAATAAAATAATAATAATAATAATAATAATAATAATAATAATAATAATAATAATAATAATAATAATAATAATAATAATAATAATCTTCAGTTCTAAGGTCAAATGGCGGAGAGTCCCAGATAATCACCTGAGCCACTAATCAGGTGATTAGAGGATCATCAGGGGTCCTTTTGTCCCTCTGTGGGGGGAAATTCCCACTGGGTTTATATCTGGGACTCTCCACCATTTGACCTTAGAACTGAAGAAGCTTCTGGGATGAGAGGTGAAACGTCTTCAAGCAACTTAAAGAAGTCCAGACGCTTTTCTTTGAAGCTCCTTAGACTACGATGACCTGGATGACTGAGAACCTTCACAGACATATTTACTGTTATATTCACATAGATAATCACGATGATGTTGTTTATTATGTTGCTCTTTTTCTTTGCTTGTTTCCCCTTTTTTCTTTGTCAACAGGTGACCCAGGTGATTGATATTTGTATTTTTTGTCTGCTTATTTTGTTGGCTTTAGTTTTTTTATCCCCGTCCCTCTTCCCCGCTGTTTTTCTTTCTCCAGTCAAGTCTGTCCCGTGTGTAGCAAGTGAAAATAAAATAAACAGTAAAAGCAAAGGTGAATCAAACAGACCAATACAGCACGGTCCATTTGGTAAAGTAAATCCGTTGGGCATCTTTCTTTGCCTTTAGACAATAATTCTGATGGCAAAAGAACCAAATGGGACAGGTGAAAAAACATTGTTAGTGAAAACCAAATATTCTCCAACAGCTTCACTCAGCCACTTCAAAGTGCAAATAAAAGTGTGTAGTCTACATTTGTAGGCAGTTTAATAACCAAAGTATTTTATCCATCCTGCAGTGGAAACTAAGATGCAGTTATTTAATGATGAAGCTGTAAATCAGTCTGAACCTCCACAGCAAACAATGACTTCAGCACCACGTTCACCTGTTAACTCCACAGCCCACCCCACAGACCTAGGCAGCAATCAGAGGAGTCTTACCACAGAGGGGTCTTCCATAGACAGCGGCGTCACCAGCGGTTTGCATTCCTCAGGTGTCAAAGCCGAGCTGCTGAGAACCAGCGCTGCAAACAGGAAATGGAAGCGACAGTTGAGCCACAGATTCATAATGCTGATGGTGGCAGACATGTCACCAAGTCTGAGCCACTCAGTTTTTATACGAGCTGCAGGAGAGACAAACCTGCAGGTTTACACTGTTTGGACACAAAGGTTTTCCTGCGCACAGTTCAGATGTTTCTGGGCTTTCTGTGATTTCACAACCTCTGTGTTTGTGTATCGATCTCGCTCGGGTTTGTTTAAGCAGCCATCAAGGACATTCAGACTGGTACTCGGGATAACACTAAACACAGCCTGAACTCTGCCACCACTGCTGCCATCGTCAGTCACAGCGACTACAGCAGAGACAGTGATGATGGTGATGATGAGGAAGGACTGCATCACATTTACCGAATTTTGTAAAACTGCTCCAGATGACTTATGGTCCGGGTTTTACCTAATGCATAACACTTGGTTGAAGGTGCAATGAACAGCTTTAGATCCCATTAAATGCTCTGTCCATGAAGCCAGATAACACACAGCAATGAGTTAAACTGCAGACATGCTGTGGAAGAGAGACAGAGGTTAATAACAGATATGATTCAATTCTATGATCTAATCTGTTATTATTCTATATTATTATTATTCTATGATCTAATCTATTAATCTATTATTACAGGTATCATTACTGCTAAAGGAGGCCGAGGAGTAGCTAAACATTTGACACAATGAGCAGGAAAGTGCAGGAGGGACAGGTGAAGTAGCCATGCTGCTAGCGAGTCGGCTACAAGCTAAGCTAAGCTAGCAAAACAGTAAAGACAGTGAGTGAATAAAGTGAATAGAATCAGTGAGTTAATCAACAGAAAATGTGCTTTGAATGATGCACGTCAAGATCACGCTATGAAATAAGATGTTGTTGATGTTGTTGTTTTTTTAATTAAACTGACTACACCGATTAGGTTCATAAAACCACCACTGTGTGTTGGAACAGGAACAGGAAGTGCTGACCATACAGACACACACAGCCCGGGCTCAGGTAGGGTGCAGGAAACGGGTGTAGAAAGACCTGCCTGCTCCCCGCCCTGCTTGTCTGTGTTAAACATGCCCTACAGGGTGCATGCGTTGGTGGACGTGAGCGTATGAGGTGTGAATAATGAGTATGATTGCATGAAACCTAGAGTGCTATTACAAATTAGGGGACAGTTGCAACATAAGCACTTGACAGCTTGTCAACAGTCTGCCCCCCCCAATGTATAAGGTGCATGTAAAATTGAGCCCCAGCCACCAACCTCTGGGTAACGCACCTGTCCCCCAGGGTCCTGTATGTGGTGGTCTGTAAATACTACTTTATAATTAAAAAGGAGGGACGGGTGGCTGCACAGCACAGCGAGCAAAGCCAAAGGCCTTCCAACTGTGGCCTGTGTGGCACCCCACCCAAGACCCTACATGTGTCAGAGGAAGCGGGCGGGGGTTGGGAATGCTTAAGTCTGGCAGCACTGATGCCAGCTATGTTGCAACCCGTGTCAGCAGTTAGGTGAAAGGCAATCTTGGGATTACTCATTAGCTAAATGCCAGTGACAAATAAAGATTGTGGGGCACAGTGCAAGTGGTGTTTTCCAGCTGCACACAGAATATTATAAAGTGGAGTCTGAGCTCAAAAAGACATTTTAAGGACATGTTTGTGTCCCTGCAGTACGTAAATCCAGCCAACAAAGGGTGTGTCCCAATTCAGGTACAGCTAGACCAGTAGATGTTCTTGGTGTGCAGGCTGTGATCAGCTGACCTGCTGCTCTCTGTGCATGTACACACCTGGATTCATCCAGATGTGAGCAGATGTCCCCTGAGCTGTCCTGGCTGATTCCATCCTCTACACTGACACTGTTGATGCTGTCTTTATATCAGCTAACTGTGACCATGAATCCACAGCCACTGTGCACCAGTCACACACTGGTCTTTACTGTAAACCAATCAGAGTGCAGCAAACTCACCTGTATATCCTGCGCTGACCTGCAGAGGATTCTCATGCAGTCTTTAGATAACACAGTCAGTCTGTCTCAGTTCGTTTCAGTCCGTCCTTTAACACTAAGCTCTCTCCTTCTTTATCATCTGTCTCCATCTCTGTCTTTTCTCTCCCTGTCAGATCAGCAGCCGGACTTTAGCTGCAGCACACTGTGAGACAAACTGCACACACACAGTTTGTGTGTTTGCTGATGTTTGTTCAGCTCATAGAAATGTGTTTGTGTAAACATGTAGGGAGTAAAAGTAAAAAGTGGTCAGAAAAAAAGCACTGAATCACAGATACCTGAAAATTGTACTTTAGTACAGTCCAGAAGTATTTGTACTTTGTTACTTGGCAGCTCTGCAGGTTAGCTGTATACTTTGAGGTCTAGCCTATCCCGAGGTTCATGGCAGGGTGGTGGCTGAAGAATAAACTTTTAAAAATATGTACTCCAACATAACCAAGGGTCATATATATGAGAAACAGAGAAAAGTGCGTTACGTTTACAGGTTTGAGGGATTAAAGTTCTGGAAAAGCAATTAAAAAGCACAGAATTTCCTCCCATTCCCTGCACAACATGAAAGTAACACTCTGCATGGCTTCAGTAAAAAAAAGACAGAGGTCAGGGGTCACTGCCCCAGAGATACACGAGTATTTCTGTATGCTTTGCATCCAGTTTAATCAGAACAGTTTTTCAGTATTATTTATTATGCTGTTAAGCATGTTATGAAGCGTTTATAATATCTAACATTTTACTAGCATCCGTAGGTGTGTTTGTTTTCTCCACCCTCACAGCCTGCTGCCCACAGACGAAGGTTCTTGTAACAGCTGGTGAGCACTAGAGGGCGCCAGAGCTCCAGCTCCAGACACGAGGTGAACCCGTGAGCTCAGAGCTGCTTCCTCTAATGACACAGGCTCAGAGGTTATCCTCCTCCTCCCCATCATCATCACCGTGGACCACCATGTCTGCTGACACACTCACACATTTCTTTTTAAACAGCGTACATTTGAAAACCAGAAGAGCCCACAGTGAGTTACACAAACATGTTTTTGAACTCATTTTGAGAAAAATGTTTAATCTGGTTTTCTAAATTAAGCTTAATTCATCCCAACGAAGCGAGAGTGCAGTGAAAATGTGACAAACAGGAGAAACATATCACTTTGTGTCAAACTGCAAACGTTACATGCGCGTTTGATTGGCTTACAGGTTTTATCGATTTATGTCGTGTGATTATCGTCCTGTGGGACCTCAGGGTCCTGCGTCGGTGAGCCAGTGTTTTTGGTTTTGTACTTTTTCTTTTGATTTTAATACAAAGTATGACTGTCTGTTTTGGTTCTGTCCTAGTATTTCAGCTTCCTGGTTTGGCAGTACTTCCTGAGTTCTAGTTTTTAGGTTTTGTTATTTGGTCTCCTGGTGTTTATTCTGTGCTCCCTCTTCTCTGTGTTCCCTCTGTCTGTCCATGATGTTATTTTGTCTGCTCATGAGTCTGCGTCTGTTAAGTTCTGTGTCTCGTCTGGATCTCTCTGTCTGTCGTGTACTTCATGTTTTACTTTGTAGGTCTGTGCCTTATGTCTGTGCGTTCAGCTTTGTGCTCTCCCTGGCTCGTCAGCCGTGTCTCCCAGCTGTTTCCTCTTAGCTCCGTCCACCTTTTGTATTTAATGGCTGTGTCCCAATTCAGGGTCTGCAGCCTTACAGGCCGCATTTTAAGGCCGATTACGTCACAGCAATGTGACGAAGGCTGTCCCAATACAAATAATTTTTTTCAGTACATTGTGTTGTGCATTGTGATTGTTGTAGACCATTGTCCATCAACCTAGTACAGTGTCTCCTGTACAGCAGCGGCCCCCAACAGGGCCATGGACCAGTGCCGGTCCGCTGAGTCGGTTTCCCTGTGTCTTTTCCCGTGTCGTGGTCGTGTGTCTTATTTTGAAAGAACTATTCAACTATTCAAAGCCCAGAATAAAAGATGCAGACACACTTTTTATGTTTTTGATCTCTTTACTTTCTCAGGTGAAGTCTTGGTTTCTGATGGTAGGTGGTTTCTCTAATTGGGAATCTTGATACCTTCACCTTCAGCACAGAAACCTGCAGAGAGAAACAGACAGTCGCATCACCTGATTCACCTCAGACTGATTTCTCAGATTCTAGTGCAAACAGTTAAAGTGAAGCACTTTTCTCTGGGTTGTAGATGAAGTCCGGGTCTCCGGAGAAGCCCAAGCATGTTGCCTGCTGCTTGAAGTGTTCCAGCTCCGGCTCCTTCAGGGTTGACTCTTTGCCTGCAAACAAAAACACTCAAACGGATGAACATTTTGGATTTTAAATGAGAATTTTAACTTCTGTGTCTAATTTTCGTCCTACCCAGAAGATAAAGGGAATGAGCAACGAACTCATCGCTGGCATCTATATCGATCTTCAGTAATTTAAGCTGACGTTTGGTGTTTCTAGCCGTGCTGTTTATCACGAAGACGAGGCAGCCGTCACAGCTCGGCAGCAAGTAGAACGAAGACGTGGAGTTGGCCACTGGGAACAGAAAAATTTCATGTAATAACAACATGATCTTCTGAAACAGGAAGTCCAACTGCACCTCGAGGACTGAAAACCTCACGTAGGAAAACGCCAGAGATCAATTTACAAGAGACAAATACACAATCTAATATTAAAAGACAATTAAATCAGACACAAAGAGTTTAACTGAAAATAACTTAGATGATATGCAGGAAAATGACACAAAAACCTGGGGATGAATGTACAATCATCTAAACAAAAAAGCAGCTAAAAATCCCCTAGAATGACCTTAGATAGAAGAAAAAAGAACTGAAAAATATCAAGCTGTTTGAATTAACCGATTTCAGAGAAAATATGAGTGATGGAAGAAACAATATTACTGGAAACAAATGAAAAAGTTAATCTAAAATGAGACAGAACAGGAAAAAGAATCATGAAAACTTTGCAGCTTTTATGTTGGAACTTCTCTGTAGTGTGTCAGGTCGAGTGGGTTGCGTACTTTCCACCGTGGCAGTGTTTCCTTCAAAGGTTACGTTCGTCGTTGAAGTCATGCAGGTTCCATTCCTGAGAACATCAGAGAGAAAGAATAAACTCACGCCCACTTCAGAAACTCTCTTGCCCTCAGTTACTGTCTGTTGCCTGCTGCCCCCTGCTGACCTCTGTTATGCCCCGTTACCATTTGCTTCCCTCTGTTGCCTCTTATTACCCCCTGCTGCCCCCTGTTGTGTTGTTACTGTCTGCTGCCCTCTGCTGTCCCCTGCTACCCTCTGGTGCAGGATGGATGGGCTTAATGGTAACAGATGTTGATGCGTGTGATGAGCTCACATCCTGTCTTCCTGCAACATGACGACCTCCCCAGAGCGCACTGGTGAGGCGCTGATCTTCACCCAGGAGCTGTCGGTCAGGTTCAGGAGAGCTTTGTAGACGTCGTGACTGGTGTAGCCCAGCAGGAAGTTCACCCTGCCATACATCTGCACAGACAAGGAAGTGGCCTAGTCAGCTGACACGCTGCCTGCTACATGAGTTTTATTAAATAAACCAAAAACATGACAGCGCTTCGTATCCTGTTCTTCCTGACCCAACAGGAAGCTGTCACACCTGAAGAAAACAGATCCCTGTTTGAATCTCACTGACCAGTCAATAAGTCACTAATCATAATCAACAATAATAATAATAATCAATCGACAATCACTATTACTGACAATAACTAAATAAGACAGGAGAGGGCGCTGTCTGCACACAGTGGTTAGCACTGTGTCCTCACAGCAAGGAGATCTGGAATCTCCCATCTGGCTGGGTTCTTCCTGTTTTCATGTTTTCTCCGTCCACACACTTCTCTGTGTTAGCCCTGCCACAGGCTGGACACCTGTCCAGGTGTGCCTGCTTCCTGTGATAATGGAGATAGATGTCAGTCTCCCTGCGACCCTGACTTATAATGGAAGTGGAAGAGAATGGATGGGTGGATTTTATGTAATTTTACTTTTAGCCTTTTGATACTAGTCACATTTTTGGGGTTTTAAGGCTCGACTTCTGTTGTTTCAAATGTGCTTCAGTCACTCAGGAAACATGAAATTAACAATGCTGAGCTCCATTTTTGTGGAGCCTCAATTTTATCCCACAACTTAGACATTCACATTACTCACACTCTCATAACACATACATGTACGATCTTGGGGGTGGGCACGCTACACGACATCCAGAAGACCATCAGGGTGTACACCTCACCTCTGGCGCCGTTGCCCACCTCTCAATTTTAAATACAGGTAGACACTGAGGGCTAGCAGGAGGGGCTATGCGCTTACCTGCTGCTCTCTGGCAGGTAGCTCCATGCCCTCCTGGGTTTTAAATGCACCTTAGAACACACATGCATCAACACTACAATGAGCGGGTGGAGGGAGGTTTGGAGTCTTCTCTCACCCCCGTTCTCTGCTGCCTGTTTGGGCGGGGGGGCTAGGAGGAGGAGTTGGCCGTCCGACTGCGGTCTGGAGTGTGGGGCCTTCCTGCTGCTGCGGAGTCGGGGCAGTCTGCTTCTCCCCACCCCAGGGAAGAGGGTAACACCACCTGGGTCTGGGTGCAGTTCCCCCCTCCAGGGGCGGGGGCACCTAGACCCGGTTTGTAGAGTACGCTTGGGGAGTGTGATCGTGTGTACAGCGTCTCTTTATGTCTGTCTCCACGTTGGTTGAGTGTGGAGTAAGTGCATATGAGAGCATGAGGGGGGGGAATGGATGTTTGTATATGTGTGTGCCTGTATGTCTGTGTCTATATGTCAGGTTGGGTGTCAGACGCCACCTCTCTGGGGACATCTCAGGCCCTCCAAGGTTTGGAGGCCTATCTCCCCCTACCACCACTTCCCCTGCCAGTGACGGACTCCCTCAGACATCGGTGCGTTGGTGGTTCTTTGTGTCCGGGGATGGGCGTCCAGTTACACACCGGCTCACTCCTTGGCGGCCGCTTATCGGGGCCTGGAGCCTGGGGCTCGCTCGGGCCACTTCGGGGGTGGGGTGCCCTCGGCCTCTCGGCCTGGGGCTCGGTCACTCTGGCGCAGCTCACGGGCGCGTCACTGCAACCCCCCCTGGCTTCTGCTCCGCGGCTGCTGAGTGAGCCCTCATCTGGGACTCTCCTCAGCTCTTTCTGGGACAGTGGCGCGGCTGCCCCTCTGTTGGTCTTCCTTGGTCTCTTGTGTTCTGGGGGCCTCTGGATGTCTGGAGTCTTGATCTCCTCCATACCTGCTTCATGCCCTGGAGGACGGGGCTGTGGCCCCCCCCACACCCTCTAGCAGATCATTACATGAAGGAACCTTTTAAAAACAAGCGCGTCCATGCTCACAGGTGTACACACGGGTGCTCACACACACAAACTACACCCTTTTTGGCTCCTACCTCAAAGCACACTGTGCACTGTCAATCCTACGTGCTGCACAATAAAATAATAATAATAATAATAATAATAATAATAATAATAATAATAATAATAATAATAATAATAATAATCTTCAGTTCTAAGGTCAAATGGCGGAGAGTCCCAGATAATCACCTGAGCCACTAATCAGGTGATTAGAGGATCATCAGGGGGTCCTTTTGTCCCTCTGTGGGGGGAAACTCCCACTAGGTTTATATCTGGGACTCTCCACCATTTGACCTTAGAACTGAAGAAGCTTCTCGGATGAGAGGTGAAACGTCTTCAAGCAACTTAAAGAAGTCCAGACGCTTTTCTTTGAAGCTCCTTAGACTACGATGACCTGGATGACTGAGAACCTTCACAGACATATTTACTGTTATATTCACATAGATAATCACGATGATGTTGTTTATTATGTTGCTCTTTTTCTTTGCTTGTTTCCCCTTTTTTCTTTGTCAACAGGTGACCCAGGTGATTGATATTTGTATTTTTTGTCTGCTTATTTTGTTGGCTTTAGTTTTTTTATCCCCGTCCCTCTTCCCCGCTGTTTTTCTTTCCCCAGTCAAGTCTGTCCCGTGTGTAGCAAGTGAAAATAAAATAAACAGTAAAAGCAAAGGTGAATCAAACAGACCAATACAGCACGGTCCATTTGGTAAAGTAAATCCGTTGGGCATCTTTCTTTGCCTTTAGACAATAATTCTGATGGCAAAAGAACCAAATGGGACAGGTGAAAAAACATTGTTAGTGAAAACCAAATATTCTCCAACAGCTTCACTCAGCCACTTCAAAGTGCAAATAAAAGTGTGTAGTCTACATTTGTAGGCAGTTTAATAACCAAAGTATTTTATCCATCCTGCAGTGGAAACTAAGATGCAGTTATTTAATGATGAAGCTGTAAATCAGTCTGAACCTCCACAGCAAACAATGACTTCAGCACCACGTTCACCTGTTAACTCCACAGCCCACCCCACAGACCTAGGCAGCAATCAGAGGAGTCTTACCACAGAGGGGTCTTCCATAGACAGCGGCGTCACCAGCGGTTTGCATTCCTCAGGTGTCAAAGCCGAGCTGCTGAGAACCAGCGCTGCAAACAGGAAATGGAAGCGACAGTTGAGCCACAGATTCATAATGCTGATGGTGGCAGACATGTCACCAAGTCTGAGCCACTCAGTTTTTATACGAGCTGCAGGAGAGACAAACCTGCAGGTTTACACTGTTTGGACACAAAGGTTTTCCTGCGCACAGTTCAGATGTTTCTGGGCTTTCTGTGATTTCACAACCTCTGTGTTTGTGTATCGATCTCGCTCGGGTTTGTTTAAGCAGCCATCAAGGACATTCAGACTGGTACTCGGGATAACACTAAACACAGCCTGAACTCTGCCACCACTGCTGCCATCGTCAGTCACAGCGACTACAGCAGAGACAGTGATGATGATGATGATGAGGAAGGACTGCATCACATTTACCGAATTTTGTAAAACTGCTCCAGATGACTTATGGTCCGGGTTTTACCTAATGCATAACACTTGGTTGAAGGTGCAATGAACAGCTTTAGATCCCATTAAATGCTCTGTCCATGAAGCCAGATAACACACAGCAATGAGTTAAACTGCAGACATGCTGTGGAAGAGAGACAGAGGTTAATAACAGATATGATTCAATTCTATGATCTAATCTGTTATTATTCTATATTATTATTATTCTATGATCTAATCTATTAATCTATTATTACAGGTATCATTACTGCTAAAGGAGGCCGAGGAGTAGCTAAACATTTGACACAATGAGCAGGAAAGTGCAGGAGGGACAGGTGAAGTAGCCATGCTGCTAGCGAGTCGGCTACAAGCTAAGCTAAGCTAGCAAAACAGTAAAGACAGTGAGTGAATAAAGTGAATAGAATCAGTGAGTTAATCAACAGAAAATGTGCTTTGAATGATGCACGTCAAGATCACGCTATGAAATAAGATGTTGTTGATGTTGTTGTTTTTTTAATTAAACTGACTACACCGATTAGGTTCATAAAACCACCACTGTGTGTTGGAACAGGAACAGGAAGTGCTGACCATACAGACACACACAGCCCGGGCTCAGGTAGGGTGCAGGAAACGGGTGTAGAAAGACCTGCCTGCTCCCCGCCCTGCTTGTCTGTGTTAAACATGCCCTACAGGGTGCATGCGTTGGTGGACGTGAGCGTATGAGGTGTGAATAATGAGTATGATTGCATGAAACCTAGAGTGCTATTACAAATTAGGGGACAGTTGCAACATAAGCACTTGACAGCTTGTCAACAGTCTGCCCCCCCCAATGTATAAGGTGCATGTAAAATTGAGCCCCAGCCACCAACCTCTGGGTAACGCACCTGTCCCCCAGGGTCCTGTATGTGGTGGTCTGTAAATACTACTTTATAATTAAAAAGGAGGGACGGGTGGCTGCACAGCACAGCGAGCAAAGCCAAAGGCCTTCCAACTGTGGCCTGTGTGGCACCCCACCCAAGACCCTACATGTGTCAGAGGAAGCGGGCGGGGGTTGGGAATGCTTAAGTCTGGCAGCACTGATGCCAGCTATGTTGCAACCCGTGTCAGCAGTTAGGTGAAAGGCAATCTTGGGATTACTCATTAGCTAAATGCCAGTGACAAATAAAGATTGTGGGGCACAGTGCAAGTGGTGTTTTCCAGCTGCACACAGAATATTATAAAGTGGAGTCTGAGCTCAAAAAGACATTTTAAGGACATGTTTGTGTCCCTGCAGTACGTAAATCCAGCCAACAAAGGGTGTGTCCCAATTCAGGTACAGCTAGACCAGTAGATGTTCTTGGTGTGCAGGCTGTGATCAGCTGACCTGCTGCTCTCTGTGCATGTACACACCTGGATTCATCCAGATGTGAGCAGATGTCCCCTGAGCTGTCCTGGCTGATTCCATCCTCTACACTGACACTGTTGATGCTGTCTTTATATCAGCTAACTGTGACCATGAATCCACAGCCACTGTGCACCAGTCACACACTGGTCTTTACTGTAAACCAATCAGAGTGCAGCAAACTCACCTGTATATCCTGCGCTGACCTGCAGAGGATTCTCACGCAGTCTTTAGATAACACAGTCAGTCTGTCTCAGTTCGTTTCAGTCCGTCCTTTAACACTAAGCTCTCTCCTTCTTTATCATCTGTCTCCATCTCTGTCTTTTCTCTCCCTGTCAGATCAGCAGCCGGACTTTAGCTGCAGCACACTGTGAGACAAACTGCACACACACAGTTTGTGTGTTTGCTGATGTTTGTTCAGCTCATAGAAATGTGTTTGTGTAAACATGTAGGGAGTAAAAGTAAAAAGTGGTCAGAAAAAAAGCACTGAATCACAGATACCTGAAAATTGTACTTTAGTACAGTCCAGAAGTATTTGTACTTTGTTACTTGGCAGCTCTGCAGGTTAGCTGTATACTTTGAGGTCTAGCCTATCCCGAGGTTCATGGCAGGGTGGTGGCTGAAGAATAAACTTTTAAAAATATGTACTCCAACATAACCAAGGGTCATATATATGAGAAACAGAGAAAAGTGCGTTACGTTTACAGGTTTGAGGGATTAAAGTTCTGGAAAAGCAATTAAAAAGCACAGAATTTCCTCCCATTCCCTGCACAACATGAAAGTAACACTCTGCATGGCTTCAGTAAAAAAAAGACAGAGGTCAGGGGTCACTGCCCCAGAGATACACGAGTATTTCTGTATGCTTTGCATCCAGTTTAATCAGAACAGTTTTTCAGTATTATTTATTATGCTGTTAAGCATGTTATGAAGCGTTTATAATATCTAACATTTTACTAGCATCTGTAGGCGTGTTTGTTTTCTCCACCCTCACAGCCTGCTGCCCACAGACGAAGGTTCTTGTAACAGCTGGTGAGCACTAGAGGGCGCCAGAGCTCCAGCTCCAGACACGAGGTGAACCCGTGAGCTCAGAGCTGCTTCCTCTAATGACACAGGCTCAGAGGTTATCCTCCTCCTCCCCATCATCATCACCGTGGACCACCATGTCTGCTGACACACTCACACATTTCTTTTTAAACAGCGTACATTTGAAAACCAGAAGAGCCCACAGTGAGTTACACAAACATGTTTTTGAACTCATTTTGAGAAAAATGTTTAATCTGGTTTTCTAAATTAAGCTTAATTCATCCCAACGAAGCGAGAGTGCAGTGAAAATGTGACAAACAGGAGAAACATATCACTTTGTGTCAAACTGCAAACGTTACATGCGCGTTTGATTGGCTTACAGGTTTTATCGATTTATGTCGTGTGATTATCGTCCTGTGGGACCTCAGGGTCCTGCGTCGGTGAGCCAGTGTTTTTGGTTTTGTACTTTTTCTTTTGATTTTAATACAAAGTATGACTGTCTGTTTTGGTTCTGTCCTAGTATTTCAGCTTCCTGGTTTGGCAGTACTTCCTGAGTTCTAGTTTTTAGGTTTTGTTATTTGGTCTCCTGGTGTTTATTCTGTGCTCCCTCTTCTCTGTGTTCCCTCTGTCTGTCCATGATGTTATTTTGTCTGCTCATGAGTCTGCGTCTGTTAAGTTCTGTGTCTCGTCTGGATCTCTCTGTCTGTCGTGTACTTCATGTTTTACTTTGTAGGTCTGTGCCTTATGTCTGTGCGTTCAGCTTTGTGCTCTCCCTGGCTCGTCAGCCGTGTCTCCCAGCTGTTTCCTCTTAGCTCCGTCCACCTTTTGTATTTAATGGCTGTGTCCCAATTCAGGGTCTGCAGCCTTACAGGCCGCATTTTAAGGCCGATTACGTCACAGCAATGTGACGAAGGCTGTCCCAATACAAATAATTTTTTTCAGTACATTGTGTTGTGCATTGTGATTGTTGTAGACCATTGTCCATCAACCTAGTACAGTGTCTCCTGTACAGCAGCGGCCCCCAACAGGGCCATGGACCAGTGCCGGTCCGCTGAGTCGGTTTCCCTGTGTCTTTTCCCGTGTCGTGGTCGTGTGTCTTATTTTGAAAGAACTATTCACGCGTTACCATAGCGACCAGAGAGCAGCACATAGGAGGACGTTGTTGGCACATTTCAGGAGGACGCTGCTCATAAAGTTACACAATTACACAGTGAATTCGCGTTTATTATTATATTTACAAAATACCACCGTTTTTGTCTTTGTTTGTATAATTTTATTTTGTCGTATTTATCTGCGACACCTTAAAGGCCGGTCCGTGAAAATATTGTCTGACATTAAACTGGTCCGTGGTGCAAAAAAGGTTACGGACTGCTGCTGTACAGCACAGAATGAGTTTAGCTTGTCGAATTTATATAAATCTGCCCACGAAACGTTCTGCACGGTTTCGTTTTATAATACTGGACTTATGTTTCTACGATGGGTTGAACTTTACGAGAGTTTAAACAAAAGAGAAAAGTGTGAAAATGTTCATGCATATCTGAGGAAACTGTATAAAGCATGTAGTGAGCGCAAGGGCGTAGATTTGGTTTTGGCGTTGGTGGGGACGGATGATTCAACCACCGAACCTGCCCTGTTTCTGTTTTCCCCTCTTTTGTCTTTGCTTCTTTAAAAAAAAGGAGAAATATACTACCCTACATATGCTATTCTACATGCTTTTAAGCCATTTAAGCTGGGATCTTTTATTCTAAACATGAACTACTGTTACAGCTACTGGTGTCCCACACAACAACTCAACGTCCACTATGTTTAGGAGCCAAACACATGCCTGCTCCTCTCGTTAACTGAGATAAACTGCTGGCATATTGGTTTTCCATCTATACTGTCCAGTCTCTCCTGGTGGACCTTAGCCCTGTTTTTACTCTTCTGAGAGCACTGAAGCTTCTTTCATCCTCAGTACCTGTGTTTTATCCTCAGATTACAATTATTATTCTGAGCTTGATGTGCCTCACCTTTGGCCCTGGCTCCTCCCCTCTGACTGCACTAGGACATACTGCCACCTGATAAAATAACACATATAAAAAGTGAGACATGTCACTTAAGATTCTTTGTCAAATATACACTAATGAATCAATTTACATCAGCAGCCTAACAATTGTCATGATAATAAATTCTAGTTAATCTATAGCACCAAATCATCAGTCAGTGACCTGTGACCAATGTTCCCTCTAATGTTTCATGTGTGTGAGCGAACACACAAACTCCCTGAGCGTCCCTCGGACCGCTGTGAGCAACAGCAGACGTGTGCACTGTGGTCACGCCAGCATCGAATCCATCCAAGTTACATGTTTATTAAAATAATCAAATCACAGCATTTACATTTCTGTTAGACGACTTTTAATTAACTGCTTCAGCCCACTGACAATGAAAATGTAAAAAAATCTTGTTCATGACCTGCAGCATGTTAACACTATTGGAAGGAAAAATAACTTCAACTCCAATTTTGAAAACACAACTTTCTTTATTTTTCATAAAGCTCTGACTGTATGATGAGTCTGTGGTCTGGGAGAGAGTCTGTAACTCTGTCTGCAAATACAGTAAATAATGACCAATGCTGGGATATTAATTATATAGTTACTTCTTCAAAAAAGTTACTGAGTTTTGCAAACAAAGTTTTTTGCAGCTGTTTATCTAAAAATGCAGCCAAGGTGTTTTTAAATAAACATTTCAAACTATTTACAGAACGATCAGCTGTTCTGCATCAAATCTGATGCCACACAAATTATTTGTGCCACTCCAAAAAATAATTTCTGTCCACTATGAGATGAAGGAGAACAGCAGCCTGATACCTGCAGGCCTGACAGCAGCAGATGTGTCACTGCTGTAACACTTAAGTGTTACAGCAGTGATACGTCTGCTGTTGTGTGTATTGCATGTATGTAAATACCAAAAATAACTCCTTGTAGCATTTTTGAGGGTTTTTTTCTTTTCTTTTTAAAAAAAGAATCGGCGTCGGTGGCGTCGGCCACTTGCCCCTCCCTTTCTTCCCTCCCCATCTTCAGCTGCCTCCCTATTCCCGCTCTACCACACACACCCACACACGCAGGGCTTGGGGCGCAGGTATGTCACCAGGGTGCAGGGGAGGCACTCCCCCTCTGTCCCCTTCTGGCCGCCTGTGCCTCAATTTTATTCTGCAACCTAGACATCCACATTACTCACACTCTCACCTAACACATACATATAGGGCCTTGGGGGTGGGCACGTTTTACAGCATCCAGTGGATGGTCGGTGTACTCCAACCCACCTCTGGCGCTGGTGCCCTGCCCTCAATTTTAAATGCATTTAGACACTGAGGGTTTTCGGGAAGAGTCGCGCTGCTCTCTGAGAGGACGCTAGTGCACAGCAAAATCTCCAGTGTTAAATTAACACTGGAAAGTGTCTATATGGGTCCACACCTCTGAGTGTTAAATTAACACTTTTGACAGTGTTATATGTTTAAAAGTAACCTAGTCAGTTTTGAAGATAAACAATGGCTAACACCGAGCAGTGCTGGTTTTCTAACACTGGAAAATAACTCAAAATGTTAGAAATAACCAGGCACGGTTCCCCCCCTTTGGTGGTCCTCCTCGGGTCCTTGTACTCTGGGGCCTCTGGATGTCTGGGGCCTGGATCTCCTCCATACCTGCTTCATACCCTGGAGGACGGGGCTGTGGCCCCCCCACTCCCTCTAGCAGATCGTTACATGGAGAAACCTTTGGAATGCAAGCATGCTGATCCACACAGGTATGCTCACAGGTATGCACACAGGTGTATTCACAGACGCGGACTACAGCTTTCTTGGCTGCTGCCTCAAAGCACATTGTGCGCTGTCTATCTTGCGTGCTGCACAATATCGTTTATTATTTAGTATCTACTGATATTTACTGCTAGCTAGTTTATTGTGATGGTGCTGTTCTTTTTATTATGTTGCTCTTTGTTGTTTGCTTTCTCCTGTTTTTTTTCTCCATACAGGTGATCCAGGTGTTTTGTTTTGTTTTTCTTTCTTTCTTCCCCCCCTTCTCACCGTCTCTTCTCCCCTTTGGTTTTCTTTCTCTCCCTCTCTTTCTTTCATTCTCTCTCCCTGTCCTATCCCCCAGTCATGTCTGTCCCGTTTGTAGCAACTGAAAATAAAATAAATTCATAATTATAATAAAGGTCAATCAAATGGACCAATATGGCAAGGCCATGATGATCCACTTGGTAAAATAAATCCGCTTGGCATCTTTCTTGGCCTTAAGACAACAATTCTGATGCTAAAGATCCAAACGGGACACAAAAAAAAAAATCGGGTTAATTTGATTGTCTGTGCTACAGCTCACGCACACATACGTACGGAGTGTGGTTTGAATTAATGATGCACACTTTCTATATAATATGTGTGTTAAATTTTATATTTGGGGTGAAATATCAAGTCTTTTCAAGTAAACCGGTTCAAGTCCAATTCAAGTCCCAGGTCATTGGTGTAAAAGTCCAAGTCAAGTCACAAGTCTTAGAACATTTTTTCAAGTCAAGTCTAAAGTCATAAAATGAATGACTCGAGTCACATGACTTGGACTCGAGTCTGACTCGAGTCCGAGTCATGTGACTCGAGTCCACACCTCTGCTAATGGCTACCAAAGATTTTTAAAGTTAAGGAAAAGTATTTCTGTAAATGTAGGTTTCAGTCGGACACACGGATCCGTTTGTGTCATCACATCCTGATTTTGAAAGTAAGCTGATAAATGAATGGCATGCTGCCTTCAGAATACCTGATCTGTAACTCACGCACCATCCTTGGATGTCATCGCAGCTTTTCAGTTTTCCTTCCACCACACCTGCCAGAAAGAAGAACATCAGCGTCGGCGATCGCAGGTCAAGTATCCGTGTGTCCCTGCGTGTTAGTCACAGTGTCCTGGCATATTGTGTGGGCAGGTTGTCTCTTAAAAGTCTAACAGGGACAAAGTCTGTTCATTAGCTGTGGTGCATTTATCTAAAGCAGCAGCGCTACTGCACAGGGAGAAATCCACTAAACTACATTTAAACGTGTATTACTCGTACAGCTGCTCTTGTTCTGTATTTCTTCATATATTCTTCATATATTTCTATATTGTGTATTTTGTTCTACAGTTATTTTATTTTTAACTTTAATTTTGATATTTTATTTTATTCTTTCCTCGTTAAATTTACCCTTTATTTTAATTTTGGTGGCGTGGTGGTGGTTCGCACTGTTCCCTCAGGTTCCACTCAGCCACTGAGCTGCCAAACTTAACAAAAGCAGGAACGCTATGCTTGATGCAGAATTTTCTTCATGTTTCTTTCCAGGTTAAACCACAATCGACAGCCACAGCATACACGTGGTGTGTGTGTGGTTTTCTGCCTCTTATAACCCCAGTGATTGTCCTGTGGTTTGAAATCTCGTGTGATCTTGTGAATTTCGTGAGTGCAGGCAACTAACTGCTCTTCCTAGACTGTATCAGGTCATCTGAAGAAGAACAAACTAAGTGGTTGAATCTCATCCATCATGATTTAATTGGATTCACCATAGAAACATGAAACTATTTTGCTCAAGTTAGACTTTTGTAATGTAACAACCACCCTATTTCCTTTTTTTTGAGTGTACCTGTCTCTTCTGGGTTATGCCCCCCAGGACTGGATGTATTGGAAGTTGTTGTAAATCTGTTTTTGTTGAACGTTATGTAATATGAACACAACATGTACTACACACATAAGTTACATTTGTTCATTCAACAAGATTATCATTGGACAAACAAATATTTTACTAGTTCATGTAACAAGACTGACGTTTGATGTGCCAAAGTGTTTAAACAATATAACCTGAATTTAAATGAATTTAATTAGACTAACTTGGTACAAACATGTTGATTGAATAATTACATACAATTCATTCATTCCTGATGGAAGCTGTTTAAAGCTCCGTAATAAAAGCGCCCTGCAGGGCGAGCGGCTTCTCTGGTTCAGAGTAACGTGCTGTTTGTTTGCTGAGTGCAAACACTGAGAGGACAGAAGATGTTTGTACTCTTGTATAAATATACAAGTATGTGATAACAGCTTCAAGTGTGCAGATCTTTAACATCTATCCAAGAACCCCCCCGGTGCCATTGAGACGAGCAGCAGGGTGACTGTAGCAGTTTAGTGGTTGACATGCAGGCTGAAGGGTCACGTACCAGCAGCTTGGACAGACGTGTTCAGGAAACTGGACTTTCATTATTAGTTATTCTGACTCAGAATAAAGCAACACCCCCTCCCCTCCATTTAAATTTCTTATTCAGCCTGAATTAATCCTAATTAAAGCTTTAAATCCTCCAGTAAATAATCAGTGAGAGCGTGCACAGTGTGACAGGAAGGAGCAATTCCATCATTATTATCAGCGAGGAAAGGCTGAATGTGTGACTGTGGCTCCCCCGCTGTGCTGATGGCAAATTAAAGTGCATTTAATGGAATAATTAAAGCGTAATCATACCCTCAAACCCCCCCTCCCGACCAAGGGGTAATGTCCTCTGCCATGACCTCACCGCAGGAAGCTTCGACCTTCCTGCTGAGCTGGAGCTGCATGTTGCCCTCATGCCTGGGCGAGCTTCTTCCCACAGTCCAAAAGGTGGGGGTCATGGTCACAGCGGTTACCATAGTGACATAGTAGGTGTTTGTGATGGATGTAATTGATGTGCATGAAAGTGATGAAGATGATAAGAACAGATTGCTTCCTCTGACTGCTTGTTGTGATGTTCGGATGTTAACCCGGCGGCCTCACAGAGTTCCTCACACCCACGTATGGTCCTGGACTGTGGACCAGTCGACCCCGAGATGCTGCTGAAGCCTTCTGTGAGACACACACGCTGGATTATTGTAGTGTCTTGACCTGACAATGTAAAGCCCCAGAGTGAGTTGAGTGGACCAGTCGCTCCCAAAGAGCAAGAAGAGCAGAGTCTCACATGATCATGATGCTGCTCGGTCCCTGAACCATCCCCACATGCCTGCATCAGCTGCAGAAGACCTGTCCAACAAGGTTGAGGAAGGAACGTGAGTTTGACACCTGATTCTATACCAGGTACATATAAGTTAGGTTTTGGATTGAGTGGTGTGTTTATGAAATGGTGCGGGTCTCGAGAACCGCACATTTATCAGCAGTAGGCTTGGGGCTTTGTTGGTACTTACAGCTAGTGCTGCAGTGTCACTGGATGTGTGTAGACATACATGGTAGTAGACGTAGTATCAAATTCAAATTCAAATTCAAATTTTATTTGTCACGTACACAGTCATACACAGTACGATATGTAGTGAAATGCTTGGACAACTGCTCGTGACCTAAAGAAAACAAAAAAAGGAAAAGGCTATGAATAAGATAGGAAATAAATATGAAAAATTAAAAAGGGTAAATTTAACTAGGAAGGAATAAAATATAAATTAAGGTTAAAAATGAAATAACTGTACAACACAAATTAGAATGAAGGGTAAATTTAACTGGGAAGAATAAGATAAAATATATAAATTAAAGTTGAAAATAAAATAACTGTACAACAAAATACACAATATTGAACTATATAAGAATGTATGAAGAATTATAAATAAATATATACACAATAACAGCAGCTGTACAAGTATTAACTGGAAATGAAGAATATAATGACCAGTGTTGTGCAAAACCAAAGTCCAGAAAGTCCAGTGTGTGTAAGAACCATATGTGTGGGTCAGTACTGTGTGGTGGTGTGATTGAGAGACCGTATCGCCTGCGGGAAGAAGCTCCTCCTCAGTCTCTCTGTGTTGGTCTTCAGGGAGCGGAATCGCTTTCCTGACCTCAGCAGAGAGAACAGTCTGTTGTTGGGATGGCTGAGGTCCTTCACGATCTTCCTGGCCTTGGTCCAGCACCGCCTGCTGTAGATTGAGTGCAGGTCAGGGAGCTCGGAGCGGATGGTGCGCTCAGCTGACCGCACAACCCTCTGTAGAGCTCGTCTGTCCTGCATGGTGCTGTTCCCGAACCAGGTTAAGATGTTTCCCGTCAGGATGCTCTCTATGGTGCACGAGTAAAAGTTCCTGAGCACCTTGGAGGGCAGTTGGAAGTCTCTCAAGCGTCTGAGGTGGTAGAGACGCTGACGGGCCTTTTTCACCACGGTGTTGATTAGGGATGGGTACCGGTGTCCGGTGCCATAATGGCACCGGTTCTGACATAAACGGTAGTAACCAGATCGAAAAGCAGCGCACATTTCGGTGCTTTATTTCGGTGCTTTTTTTTCCTGAGCTGTGATACACTTCTAGCCAATCATTTTACGTTTCCGAGGATAGTAGGCGGGTCCAGGTATGTACGTTCTTTTAGAGCAGAGCTACAGGTTTAAAATGCCCAAGGCGAAGCGGTCAAAGTCTGGCTGTACTTCACAGCAAAATATGCAAACTCAGCAGCAACAAGTGCTTTAAGCTGATACTGTGATACTGTCAAAGGAGGTAACACCTCGAATCCGATGAAACAGCTGGCGACGCATAGCGGTTTTTTTTAAAGCCCAGAAATGCGCCGTATTTGATAGCTTGCTGCGAGACCTCACACTGTGCACGTCGGGTGGGTTGCCAGTTATCGGACCCGGAGCAACATCCCCCAAAAACCTGAAGAGGAGAGTCCTGGCCCCTAGCCCTGCCAGTGTAGCAGAAATGATGAGGATGATGATGCAGCAGCAGCCGTTCTTCTCTGCGTGAGTAGCTTAATGTTCGTGTGTAATTTACGTTGAGTAGGCTAACCACGTTATTACATTAATGCATGTAAGGTGAACTAGCAAACATCATCATAGCTACATGCGGCTGTCTTCTTGTTTGATGGCAGATACTCCCTTCACCCTGGCCAAAAAGGCTAAAATGACCAAAGAAAAAGTGGAAAACAGCTAAACATGAGAGGTTTTTGGACAAAGTTTGTGTTTTTTCCATTGTTTAAGCACTGCTTCCAGCCAAGAGTGATGCCATATATGCCCCATAGCTGCAGAAAAGGCTAACGTTGTTATCTTTTTACAAAAAACCAGCTGAACATGAGAGGTTTTTGGACAAAGTTTGTGTTCTCCATTCTTTAAGCACCGGTTCGAGCACCGTTTAAGCACCGGCACCGTTTCAAAAGTACCGATTTGGCACCGGTATCGGATAAAACCTAAACGATACCCATCCCTAGTGTTGATGTGACAGGACCATGACAGGTATCCTCCACATACACCTGTGTACTACAGCATCTCACTTTGGAGGAGTGGTGAGGATGTTGTTCGACACATCAGCTCTGTCTAGTCTAGGATCACCAGGATGTCTGGGACATGTAGATGCATTGAGAGCTCAGTGCAGTCGCAAGAACAGAGTAGGGACCAGCGCGTTATTAAGTAACGCGTTACAGTAACTACGTTATTATTGTGGTAACGAGCACGGTAACTAGTTATTATGCCAAAACCAGGAACGCGTTACTCGTTACTGGGATTTAGATAGGCTCGTTACTCATTACTGGGATTTAGATAGGCTCCTTACTCGTTACTTCGTGTGGTGGCATTGCAGAGCTTCCACAGATTCAGTAACATTAGCAAGTGGTGGAGGCCAGCAGGTGGATGAAGGAAGGGGAGGCAGGAGGAGCAGAGACCCGAGGCGGCCGCCGGTCCAAGTATCAGGTGAACTGAACTTCAGGTAAGAAGTTATGACCTGCAGTCCATCTGGGTCAGATATGAACCAAGTTTAGGTGGAGTTTATTTTCGTTGTGCTGACTTTTTTCATACTGTGTACTAGCTAGCATGACGGAGTTTCTATACTGCTGGGTGGGTGCTATGATGTTACTGATGTTGAACTTTATTTTTGTTCATTTTGTTCTTTCACTGAGCGGCAGGAGAAACGGCCCTGAAATGCCACAGCGAGACCTCCTCCACAACCAGATCCCCGAGGCTAGCTGATGAAGGAATAGCTGTTCGGGGACAGTTCAATGAGGGACGACTAGTCCAAGTCCCGCTGCCAGGTCTCAGGCAGAAATAAGAAGTCCAGTTTTTTAGAAGATATAAAATCGTTAAGCACGAATGATTTATTAGTCAATGAGCGGGCATTAAAAAGCGCCATGTTCAGCGGGGTGGAAGCATCATTTTTAGCAGAGGCTCGAGTCAAAGGACGTAAATACTCGGGGTTTGAGCCTTCACGCTCGTAGATTCCACTCACCGAGGGGATGAAAAACCAGTCAGCAGGAGAGTCTGGATGAACCGTCCTGAGGCAGCACGGTCTCAGAGAGCCGGGCCCTGCGTATCCAAGCAGGGACGTGGAAAACAAATTCCCCTCCACGGAGCTGTTCTGAGCAAATATAACAAAGCACGCTCGACATCGCTTTCCAGTCCGCCGCCAGAAAAGCCTAAGCTTCACCTGGATGTCAATGGCAGTCAGGAACCAGTTGATCAAATCCATAATTCCTCTTTTAGGTTTTAGAGAACAGACTGTGAGATTCTTCCAGGGTAGAGGGAGAGAAGTAGACAAGACTAGACAGAGGCTACGTCCACACTGATGCGTTTTCGTTTGAACGCGCATCGTTTTCTCTCCGTTTTGGCCTCCCGTCCACACTGAGACGGTGTTTTTCCCAAGGAAAATGCAGTGATTTGAAAACGCTCTCGAAAACGCATACATTTCAAAACGGAGCTGCCCCGTCACAGTGTGGACACTCGAAAACGCAGACTTTCTAAAACGATGACGCATTTTAGTCATGTGATGCAGTCATGTGACCAATTAAACAAAGACAGCGGAGGGCGTTATACAGCAGCTGTTTTGTTTGCTCAATTTTGAGAGCCCTGAAAAAGATTAACATCAGTTTGTACATGCTCCATGCTCCTTTTGTGCAGGACTGGAACGTAAGCGTTTTCAGCTGTTTCAATGTGGATGCACAACTCCGTGAGAACAACTGAAAACACTAGCGTGGACACAGAGCGTTTTCAGATGAAAACACAGCTTTCAAATCTATCCGGGCTGGTGTGGATGGAGCCAAAGACATGAGAAAGCCAAGCAGGAAAGATAAGGGAAGGGAGAGGGAGAAAGTGCGACCGCCCTCGTCAAGAGCCAGAGACGAAGTTGAGGTGGTTCAGGCATCTCATAAGGATGCATCCTGGGTGAGGTGTTCCGGGCATGTCCTACCGGGAGGAGGCCCCGGGGCAGACCCAGGACACGCTGGAGAGATTATATCTGGGCCTGGGAACGCCTTGGTGTTCCCCCGGATAAGCTGGAGGAGATGGCTGGGGAGAGGGAGGTCTGGGCTTCTCTGCTTGGGCTGCTGCCCCCACGAGGCGGCCCCGGATCAGAAGAAGATGCATGGATGGATGATAAAAGGAAAAGGATAATCTTGTCACAAAATCCCAACACAAAGATGTCTCAGTAGCTCTCTGTGGAGATCACACAGTGTCAACCGCTGATGACGAGATGCTGGGAGGAAGATGAGTGGTGCAGCTGGAAACCTGTGGTTTTAACTAGCGCCTATACACAGACACACACTGAATGTCACTGTTCACTGTGTGTGAATTTGTGGTCAGAAACCGCTGGCATCCTCTCGACTATTTTCAGGACTGGTTGTCATGGGAACAGGATTGATATAAAAGTCACCAGGTTGTGGTGATTTTGCATGTGTGCGTGCGTGTGGACGGCAAACACACACTCCTACATTATGGGCCTGATGTCATCTCACTGCTTCAACACGATGGCGGTGCGGCGGGCAGACGATGACATCACAGAGGTCGTGTCAGAGAGAAGGAGGAATTCAGCGCGTTTGTTTCTTTATCAGTGGATACTGGGTGTAGTTCACTGGTTTGTTGGGCACGCTGTAGCGTGCTGTACTCTGTCATCCACCCGTCGACCATCTGTCAGCCTCCATGCATGATGACTCACACACACACATGCAGATTATGGAAATACAGGCTAATATTAGCTCTCCATATGAGCGTCCACAGGGCGATGATGAAGCAGCATCTTCTTCCTCCAGTCGCTCTGTTTGTCCTGCAGGTTTTAAACTGAGACGTGTCAGTGAAACCCAAGCAGTCGGTGAGGAGGCATCACAAACACAAAACATCTGAACAACGCGTCACGTTTGTGTTCTGAAAACACACGAAGCCGTCTCCATTGATTATCGAATGAGTCTGTGTGGCGCTCTTTACTTTGACAGTTATAAAGAAGGAAACGATCGACCGTGTCGACACAGCGAGTGAAAGCTGAAGAACTGAACAGGAGCTCATCATTAAAGCGCCGCCAGCTGCTAACAGCAACACCAACAACCGATCCGGTGCAGTGTTAGTTTAATATTAATCTGCTGTCCTCGATTGGGTTTTTATTTATTTATGGCCACATGTCAAAGTCCACCCTTCATTTTAATCAGGAACACCTTTCATCTCATTTATATCTGCAGACGTTGTGGGTATAATGGGAACGTGTGGTTGCTTTTAGGGAACATGTTGAATAGTTTCACTGCTGCTGATGATGAAGGGAGCTCGTCTGTAGGAGGACGGTTCTCCCTCTGACTTTGTGACGTGCTTCATTTGAAGGTAGCACGATGTTTATGCTTTTTAACTCCAAGAGGCTCCTTCAGTCTTAAAAGCTCATGGGGACCTACGTCCACAGTAAACCACCATCACTCAACAGAACCGGTGACACCAAATATAAGTCACCTATCATTTTTGAGGTCCCTGGGCAGGTGATTCAGCTGCCGCTCGTACCTTGACCTTAACGACTCACATGACAACAGACCGGGCCAATGACTCGACAAAGAGTCCGCCATCAGCCCTTAGACCCAGAGAAGCCTGTTGGATGAGAGGGAAGTACTTACACCCTGAGAGCGAGGGCTCCTGCATCTGGATCCCAGCTGCAACATTTAAGCAAAATCAAGCCAAAGAAAGAGAAGGAAATCAGTTTAGGTCCAATAGTTTTATTTCTTTACAAAACGAGAGCGCAGACTCGTGAAGAGCTCAGACAGAAGGCAGAAAGATTAGTCTACACTTCACTTTAGTCACAACAACTTTCAGCCACGTAGAAAATATAGAGGAGCTCTGTTCACGCACTGAAACACACCATCGGCACGTCACCTGCACCGTAAAAAAATAAGAGCAGATAAAAACACAGCTGAGAGACAAAAGTTTAAGCTTCACTGTGCTGCGCGGTCAAAGACGCAGAAACGTCTTTGTGTCATTTGTGTTTTCCTTACACTGAAACGGGAAATGTTTTATTTTGAAAATCATGTACCATTAAATGAAAACTACATAGCGAAGCATTCAATCACACCGCCCTGCATTAAGTAATCAGATTTCTGCTGTTTTCATTGACATCACCAGATTCAGTAACGCTGAGGTCAAAATGACCCAAAATATTCATTTTTCTCACAAAATGAACAAAAGAACGGTTAAAGAAACATGCGCTCGTTCTTTTTATTTATTAAGTTACTGTGAGCAGTGACAGTTTCTAACTTCGTGTTTGTAGTAGGTATGACTGTGCAAAGACAATAAAGAGTTATCTTCACGAAAATGCAAACAGTTTTGATCAGAAATTTGTGTCGGTTGTGTTTCAGCTCCTCCCACCGTACGGTGACACAACCCCCACCCATCTGCATCGTACTCACAACCCCTTGCACCCTAAAGACCATCAACATCAACACGACCGCCGTCACCAAAGAGCGTTTCAGGAGCCTCACCCCAGAAACTGACTGCCAACCTTAGACGGAGTCATTTAACTCAGGCAGGAAGACTTTAAGAAGGTGGGTCTTCAGAGGCCTCGTCGCCTGACTGCTATAACCCCATCAGACTACGCTCTCTGAGCGAAAATTGGATAACATCTTGGAGAAGCTCACGGCTCTCCAACGGGAGATTGAGAGGCCAGTGGCGGACATTTAGATCAACTGTGAAATTGACACGCAGTTGTTCACACTAAAGGAAACCACCATCATTTCATGCGGCTACCATATCGGCGCCAGCTGTGGTCTCAAGGCTGGAGCTGAACATAACAAATTCTCACCCTGATAACAGACGTGTTCAGGCTGTTCCTTCCCATCCTACGTACCCCCCATCCTGGATTCAAACGCCTTCGAACGCTTATCCGCGGCTACTACCGCTCACCTCTCACCCTCTTACCCACCCTCGCTGCTTCTCATGTGTTTATGGTGTTGTGTTGTGGAGATGGTTAGGGTTGCTGACCATTATGAGTAGAGGTCTTTTTCCCCCATTGTCAGGAACCACTTCCCCTCACCATAACCACCAACAGTCACTGATACGTGATTTAGTTTTGGACCCGTATCCAGAAGCAGCCGTCACCAAAGAAACTCTCCCTCCGTACCACAGTCCTCCACACGCCTGTCAAACCGATGGTCCGGTCACCCAGTGTCACGTCACAGTGACAAAGTAAACCTTTCCCCCAAATCTCTGATGTTTTGTTGCTGTGTGGATGGAGGGAAGCACCCACAGATCCAACGAAACACCGAGCTCATGTTCACAGCTGCCAAAATGTGATGGAGCTTTGTTTGAAATCAGCGAACCTCAGGCGAGCGAACGGTGTCAGATTCATACAGCAGGTTTCTGCACGTGTGTGTGTGTGTTTTTAACTCTGGTAAATTGTTCCTTTTCCCAGTTTTCATGTCCCAACATGTAAAAACAGCAGAAATGATTTTCAGACTCGTTTGTTTCCGAGTGCAGAGAGAACAAAAGCAGCTCACGTGTCCATGAAGCGCCAAGTTTTTATCAAAACTAAGAACTTTGCATTAATAAAACACAACATTCATGTCCAGACTGAGAAACAATCACCTGTTTGTTGGACTTTAAAAGGTTCACGCTGTCACCAGGTGAAGGAACACTGCAGAGAGAAGGACACGTGATTCGTACATCTACACGCCAGCGATCGCTCAGCTGTTTCTGTGACACGTTGTCAAAGCCACGACACAGAGCATAGAAAACATCATTTTTTGTGAAAGATTTAAAAACTGCATTTAAAAGGAGAGACTTCACAGTTTCAGGGCATTTCCACAGGAGCTGCATAAAGGGAAAATCCACCAGTGCTTCCGTGTGGGTCCTTAGGCCACTCTACAGTGGGTCCGTCCCACTGTGGTGGTTCAGTGGTTTGTGTTTCTGTTTAACGCTCCTGCCTCTTTGGCACAAGTCGTGTTTTTTCCTCTCTGTGGTTGTTTCACTCAAACTCTCACAGTGACAACCATTCACCACCTCTGGACCTCGTCACGTTCTTCACGTTACGAGAAGGTGCTGCAGAAATTCACCGGCTCTAACTGGTTAAAATGAACTATATGTATGCATCACTTATATAGTTCAGCAGCCCCGTCAGCTTCCACCAGTATGAGGTTGAAGTCCTCAACAGTTTCCTCTGAAACGCAGCGAGGAGCCGCTCACAGGAGCACCACGATCCACACACCGAGTTTTGGGGATGGTTTGAACATAATGGCGGTCTGCTACCGAGAGTCCGCCAGGTGGCCGCAACAACAAACATCTCTGATTGTTGTAATTAAGCGTCCAGTGGGTGGGAAAGGCGAGCCAGGTGCTGGGCGGCTGTTCATGGGCTGTCCTCCTGGAGGAACCTAACAAAGCTAACCCAACTAAGTAACACGAGCAGGTTCTATTTGTGCATTTGCAGACGTTTTTCTGTTGCTACACGGCTCTAATGTGAGTGAGCAACGATGCTTTCACTTCTCTCACTCAGGTTAAGGAGTCGAGCGAGTTCTTGTGTCATCGCTTCATCGCTGGATTGGTGCATCCTACATATAACCTGTAAGACATTCGTATGACTGCAGCATACATGTTCTGATCGGACGCGCAGTAATACTGTGAATATTACTCGACTTAATCCAGCAGAACTAAGAATCTGAAATTCAGGTTGATCATCGTTCTGATGCTGCAAAGCTGAACCGACACGCTTTGCAAATGTACGACTAGAAATGTGTATTTTCACAATATCTGAGTGGTTTTCTGTCTCTTTGCAGCTTTTTTGTCTGTTTCTGGTCATTTCACGTCACTCCCACAGTCAGTGGACTTCTTTTTGCCCCCCTCCCAGTGCTCAGTGCACCCACCCAGGACTCTGGGTGGATTTTCCCTTTAAATACAGCATGAACAAACTAAGAGTTTGGGTGAAGCAGCAGCTCGAGGGCAAAGATGAGCTCAGACGTCGCTGCTTTCCCAAAGTCTGAAACACAGAAAGAAAGACACGACAGTAGAACAGACGTCCCGACTCCCTTAAAGGGTAAAAAACAGCAGCGACAGAGCTGCTGGAGTTTCTAATCCTATGTAAACAGACTTGGTGTAAGGCAAGGAGGAAGAGGAGGATACAGTTAGAGAGAGACGAGGGAGAGGAGGAGGAAGAGCAGATGGTTGAAAACGATTAAAGGGCTCAGACAGTCAGACGAGTTCGTTTCGACCAAATAAAGAAAACCAACGGCTCTGCTAAAGTACGGAGGCTCAGGGGCGCCATTTGCAGTCCATCATCAGTGTTTTTAAACTGGAATTTATTTTCCTTTGTTACACAGGAAAATCCTGCTTTGAATAATTATTTCCTAGAAGTGGATCATCACAAAGTTTAACATGTTTTTATTGTGTAAAATCAACACACAATGTTTAGATCAATAATTCAAGGTTTTTGTGACTTTACGTTACAAAAATGCAAAATGCATGTTTCATTTGAAAGCTGTTGAATTTTTTATTAAAACATTAAAAAAGAAAAAACTGGCTCACTCAGTTTATGACTGAAGCTGTGATTCTATATGAAACATAAATCTTATTTATAAAGCAAAGTTTCGTCTATGATTAAGAAATATGAGACTTTCTGATATAAAAATACAGTTTTGAGGAAACGTGCTTTAATGTTATGCTGGAACATTTATTAACACAACGACACACTGTAAAGACAACGGCACAAAACAGATTAGCTGTTCATCAGCTGTAAGTTTGATCAGTTTCAGAGCGAAGCCGCGCACACTGAGATTTTACTTTGAAGGTTTTCATAAAAAGGAAGAACAAACTACATCTGGATCATTTTGTTTGTCAGGGTTACAAAAATAAAAGCTTCCTTCCTGTAACAGGATGTCACGTTTCAGTCATTTATTTTGAAGGTTTATCAGATTGTGGATAAATAGGTCGTGTCCAAATTCATGGGCTGCATCCTCCTGAGGCCGCATTTGTAGGCCGTCACAGCGACGTGCCGAAGGCTGTCCAAATTCGTAGACTCCTCCGAATGCAGCCGACAAATGCGTCCTCCTTTTCCCCGAATTTGAAGGATGGGTCGGGTGTGTCCTTCGTGACCTACCATATCCCAGAATTCATAGCGTGGCCCAGCCAAACTCTAGTTTCCAACAATGGCGGCCGCTACTAAGTTTTAAAATCACTCTTATTAATCTTTCTGGGTCACAAAATAAACTTTTAACATATTTTCAGGCGAGAAAGTAGTTGTGTAAACATCAAATATCTGCTCGGTTTATCAAGATATCGCATATTTGCAAAAGTGCTTCGATGTTTTCGGAGACGTCTGCTACCCACCAGCTCGACAGCTAGCCGGGAGCTCGAGGGTTACTGATGCGGCCGAGAATGGCACAACTCCTGGCACATCATTTTCAGATCACCGCGGAGTTTCGCTGCTCGGGTTAAACATGATATGTAAGTCACTTAGACAACCTAAAAATGTTATTGTTGGGCTTTTTTCAGTGTTTTATTTGTTCGTGAGTAAATCGGTTTGGCTGAGATTAAAGTTCTTAGATTAGATTAGATAAAACTTTATTAATCCCCCGGGTGGGTTCCTCTGGGATTTTCACACAGCTGACTAAACGTCAAACAGAAAACTGATTAAACAGAAGTGTGAGACGGTCGAGAGTTTACTCCAGTGTCCTGTTATATTTTAGATAGCAAGGAGCAGACGGCTGAGTTTATTGAACTCCACCGAGACAGCGGCGACGCTAATCTGAAGGCGAGACCGTCACATTCCACAGCCGTTTACTTCCGGCCTACCCGACCTTCTGAGGACCCGGCCCACGTAGACTCAGGGGGATGCAGCCCATGAATTTGGACACGACCATAGTGAACTGGATACTTTGGCCCACCGTCAGCTCATCACTCTTCCTGTATTTGGCTCTCAGGTTCGGCTGCACGAATGACGACACTTCCTGCCTGCTGTGTTTATCCACGGAGGCTTAATGAACGTCTCACTGCCTCCCTCGTCTCTGACTCTCGCTGCTCTCCCTGGACTCAGCCACAGGGTCTTTGTCGTGTCTACATTAAAACGAAAGGAGGGAATAAGGGTAATAACTGAAGCCATCAGTGTAATCCTGGGAGTTTAGCTGCTGTTTGAGCTCCACCTGCGGACGGAGAGCTGCAGGGAAAACGAGCTGGCTTCACTCCCATTTAGCAAATAAGACATAAACTGCACAGGATTACCTCGGCTGTGCAAATGGCTCCACATTTGTGAGGAAACGAGCCTGAGTAGGACAGCCCCCCCTCAGACTGCATATCACTCGTGTTTGGAGCCTCTGGTACTCCACACATCACTGCATAATAATGTGGAGCCACTCAGAGAGCACACAAATCCCCACGGACAGAACAAAAACAAAGTGTGTCCACATCTTTGTCCCCACAGTGCAGGTGTACGAGACTGCGTGCGTGCACACCTGTCCACAGCTTTAAAGCACATCTGCACAGGTGTGCAGCAGCTGACAGTAGCGTCATGAGAGTCTGAGACAGAGCCACTTACTCACACTTCTTTTACTCCGTTATCGCAGTTTTTCTTCTTTATAAGCTTTAGCAACATGTGCTTCACCTGCAAACTGACAGATGGAGGCAGGAGGGGGACAGACCGGAGGGGTGGAGCTTAGTTTGGCAGTGAGTCGCTGTGTGTGTTACAGGAAGTGCACGTGCACAGACTGTATATGATATATTGTCACAGGTGTGCCTCGTGACAGGCAGCCGGGACATTTTGTGAGACTGTGCGAAGAAAAGCAGAGATTAGAAAAGTGTTTGTGAACTATTTGGAGTAATATACTCAGTAATGCACTCGTTTACTGCTGAGTGTGTGTTCTTACATGTGTTGAGTGTGACATACAGTGACCTGTAAACTCTACGGAGACACAGAGAGTATGATTATTATTATTGAAAGTAGTGTGAAAGAAAAGGACTCATGGAGGTCACGGTAAAAGAAGGACTTCCTGTTAAACAAACGACAGCAGGAAAGTCTCCAGCGTCCCTGTGAGGAAAACGTTTGAAGCCTCAAACAGGAAACGGGTTTGTTTGTCGTCACGTTGGTGTTTCGCTGTTTGAGTCGCGATACAGATGAATATATGACCTGAGTCATAATTCATATTTGAATTATAACAATAATATTAATGTTACATAGTAAAAAAGCCCAAGTTTAACCTATCAGATCAGATTTTCTTCAGATAATACATGTTTATGCTAAATTTAAAAACAATCTGGGAATTTTAAGTTGATCAAATTATGAAAATCTGCTGAAATGTAGGACTGAAGTCATTCTTTCATTTTTAACTATAAAAATCGAACATTTCAGGACCAGAGTGCTGAAGCCCATATTGAATTTTTATTTATTTTAAATGGAGTCTGAAGCCCGTTTGGAGCTGTTGGACACGGACGTGTCCATGACAGTCAGCGTGACTGGAGCAGCAGAGCGAACGAACTCTTCAGTGATGCTCACTCATGTGCTGAAGAAATCAAAACTGCTGTCTGTGATGTGACGGAGGGCTTTGCTGGGACTGGAGCGAGCCCCAAAACTTTAAAAATGAACGAAAAAGAAAATCCAAAGATCTCAGATCCACGACCCCGCTGTGCTTTGATGAGAAGAGGCCTCCCTCTGCTGCACAGGGACAACAATCACCCGTTTCGCTTTCTGCCGATGGCTTCTCCTTCAGGGTATCCCCGGCAGCAGCGCCCCCCCAAAGTGCCTCAGAGACTTTTAGAGTTTCACAGAAAGAAAGAGGGAGGAATACTGGGAGGCAGATCCACGGAGGCACAGGAAACGGGTCGGGAAACCCCGTAAGTCCCAGTCTGAGGATCACAAACATCTTCAGGGACGCCGGACTGCTCACTGTGTTGGAGTTGGCAGTCGATGCCGTCTGTTTCGCGTTGCCATCCACACCTCAGCTGACCTGCATGATGAAAACCCGGAGAGGGGAGGCCTTTCATTTTCACCGGCTTCAAACTGTTTGTCTGCTCGAGGGGATTTTTCAGCTCACAGGTTTGACAGGAGACCTCCAACCACGAGGAAGCCCTTTACAGCAGAGCTTCTGCAGGCGGCCCGAGGAAAAAGCAAAAACACATCAGTGCAGAGCTGCTGCTGTGGGAAGAGGTCTCCTCCACAGCTGTTCTCTCTGCTCCCATCAAACTTCAGGAAAAGCTGCACCGAACATTTAGTGCAGCAACGGAAATTAAAGAAACGCTTATTTTCTCTCATTACAGCAGGATGAGCCTCGAAGTCCCTCAGGTACTAAAGCTGCTCCAAAGCAGCAGGTCAGGAGAGCAGCGCTGCGACGCACGACAAGGTCGTCCATAAGTGTGTCACCAGGTCTGCTTCTGATAAGAAACCATTAAATCCATTAAGTCCTCCAGTTTTGAGATTAGCAGACTGTCGTGTAGCAGAACTTTGATTCTCTGCCTGAAAACAGGCTGGAACACGTTTATGGAGAGGAAATGGAGACACGGTCGTGCTTCCAGAAACAAAAACAAAAAGCACAACAGACAAAAACTCAAAGTCTTTAAAGGGTTAACCTTCGAGGACAGTGGGCTTCCCCTAACATGACTTCCTTCTTGCCTCGATGGTTTCAGCCACTTTATGGAAAGTCTGCATCTCCAAACAGACGCAGAGTTTGATGGATTCAGGTTCATTAGCACACTAAACTGATCATATAGAAGAATTTACAGCAGTTATTTCTCATCCTGTGTTTTAGATGGGAGACTTTTCTTCATCCCACTTGGCAGTGTGGTAAAGTGTTTGGCAGAGTGTCTGAACTGAGATTTAACAGTGAACCATGATCTGCTGCGATTGGAAGGCAGACAGAACATTCATGCTTCCAGCACAAGAACCTAAACCTGCTATATTTACTGAAATATTCATGTGACCAGGTGATCTAACATGTTGGATTAAACCCATTCATCATATTTGGAACTGAATGTAATCACCACACCTTCCACACGGGAACATTTGACCCAGGTGTTCTGGCAGTAAAGTGTCTCAAATATACAAACTTTTTATGAGACTGGCTGAACCCAAACTGCCGTCACGGCCCTGGATGGGTCACGATGACCTGCTGACTGTTCAGATGTTCACAGGTTAAGCTGTGGTGTGCTCTGGCAGAGGGGAGCACGGTCATCGTTCAGTGTGATCGCTAACTGAACCTGTTAAAGTCCATAAAAATGAGTCCGTGTCAGCACTTCCAGAAACGTCGCAATGAAGCACATTTTCTGCGCTCCTCTGGGATGGCTGATGGTGTGAGAGCAGTCTTCATCATTCCGGTTCTTCTTTCCTGTGATTGGATACAGAGATTGAGGTCAGACCCACCTGTGGATGTGATCTCAGCGCCGGCTGTGGCGGACAGTCGGCTTCGGGCCAGACTGGTGAAACAGCAGCTGAGGGTCGTTTGTTTTCTGTGTTTTGGCTGCAGACATCACTGGTTACTAAGCAACAGCCCGGCAGGAGGACGATGGAGAGATGTTGGAAACATCTCGGCTCTGCAGACTCATCAGCAGAGCCTCCTCCTCCAAATAAGGCTGCGCGTCCTCAGTGAGCTTCAGCAGCTGTCAGAGTAAGTTCTTTGAGTCTGAGTCAATAAAAGTTCAGAAAGAGAACAAAAAGTAAAAGAAAAACCAAAAAGACTGTCTTCTCCATGAGAGACGGCAGCCCTGACACGCTGCCCGGCAGGCAGCTCGCTGCTTGTAGAAATCCGTCACCTGTAACACTCGGAGCGCAGGGATTTCTAAACGTTGGTGGCTTCTGAGCAAAAATGGCACCTGCACATCTCAAACCAATCAGAACTCCAAACGTGCAAATTGATCTGCATGAGCTGTTTGTTCATATCTGAGGACTTTGCATGTCTTCAATACTTTCACACATTTCCAATTACACTGATTGATTTGAGACAAATGCAGATTTTTACCCAGATGTGCTGCCTGCCGGGCAGACTGAGGCGACAATCAGACCGGAAGCTATAGAAACACAGAGCGCACGTTTCCTTTTCCCACCTGCCACACTTCATATATAACAACAACGCCTCAGCAGTACCAGGTAAGAGGCCTAACATCAGACTAAAGTGGCTGTGGAAGCAAACCACAGCTGCTCACATCATCAAAGTTATTCAGCGATTTGGAAAGTCGTGTTTTTATTAAACTTGGAGCTCGCCTTTTCTGCTCGAACTTTTCACCAACTTTCTGTAGAATAAATAAACTTTATACACCAACAAAGTGTCACAGAGGCATATTTAACCCTGTGGCCTGTCGTCTGGTTTCTCTCCGCCTTGTGGGAAAATGTGCACCTGTGTTTGTGCTTCACCTTCTTAGCGTGATTGTCGCCTCAGTTTAACTGTCGTTTGTCAGGGTTGCTGCCTCTCAGGCTGCCTGTCAGGAAATCCGATAATCAAAGGTGTCCTTCTCCATGTAGTCGGTCCAGGTGGAGGAGGGCATGCTCCGATACGGGTCCAGGAGGATACGGAAACAACGGACGATCAGGAGGCCCAAGAAGATGAAGAGGATGAGGACGAAAATGAAGGCCGCCCTTTGCTCGAGTGTGAGGAAGGCGGCTGAAGCTGAGGACGAAGACGATGAGGAGAAGTCTGATTCCGAAGCAGAGAAGGTGCTGCTGTAGAGGTCGTCTGCCATGTTGGGGTGAGAAATGTTTGGTGGCTTCAGAAGCTGATTCTCCTTCTCGGTCCAGAGGAGATGATCATCTTTGAGTCACGAGGTCAGCGTCTGAAATGCCTGCAGAGACAAACAGCAGAAACAGGAATGTGAAGAACACTAACCTCTTATTATTCTACCCTGCAGCTTCAGAGAGAAGGTTAAGTTACAACGACAATAACCAACGACGTCGACGACACCGGGCTGTGCACTGAAACACAGCATCATCTGCATAGCTGCAGAAATGACCTGAAATCCTAAAACAGGAGCAAGAATGAACCCTGCAGCTCGCCGCGTACACAGAAAGGGTCAGTAACATTCATTGGTGCTTTCTGGGAGCATGTGCGTTGTGATGCTTTGTAACCTGCGATGGACAGTGGAGGGTTTGCTGATGGTGCACAGCTAAACTTTCTCCTCCTTCCCTCTTTAATATTTCACCGCTGCCCGTCTCCTCCTTCATTCTCATTCAGTTCAGCTTCACTTTCTGAACTTCTGCAGGAAAAGAAAGCGAGGTGTGGACTTTTTGAGAACATGGAATCAGTCCTTTAAAGCTGATTTCCATCATGTGGATGCTATTTACAGTTTTATTAGAGGCCACGTTGAGCTGATTCATCACTGTGGAGGTGAAAGCACACACAGCAGCATGCTCTGCTTTATAATGCAGGAGTCTCAGAGTCCCTGCAGGCTGCAGCTGTGGCTCTGAAAATGCGTGAAAACCTAAAATAAGTAATTAGATTTGATGGAGCAAATCATGCTGACCTGAGTGCCACTCTCACTCAGAGCACCATCAGCGTGAAGCCTTTGAACAGCCGTCACCGTAAAGATCAAAGGAATGTCGGAAAGTTCTGGACAAGTTTGAACTGGGTGGAGGTCAGAGCTCACTGTGCTGGTTCATAACGTAACGGCGAGCAGCCCGCGTGTTTCCTACACATGAAGTTCATGTGTCACAGTGCCACTCCACAGCTGAGTCGGGGGATCGGATGGTCGGGGTTTGAATCCACTGAACGGCTACCCCGAGGCAGGTACTGTCCCAACACACTGCTCCCTGGGATTGGTGGCTGCCCACTGCTTCACAGAGTGAATGGGTTAAACGCAGAGGACTGATTTCCCTGCAGGGATCAATAAGTATACATCAGATACGGTCCCGTTAACCACAGACTAACCAGAGACGCTTATTCTCTGCTGAGAGCTCAGAACAAAGCTTGGGAGATGCTGCAGCTCATAGTCCAAGCGAGGAAGAAGCTGTCACGGGGTCAGGGCTCTGGCAGGGCTTTCAACGCCTCACTGACTACAAGCCCCTCCCCTGCCGCTCTCTACCAGATAAACTGAAGAACTTCTATGCGTGGTTTGAGATTAACAACACCACCCGGGCACACACGCTTCCACTGCCACCGGGACACCTGAGAGGAGAAAGGCCAGCATCAACCCAGACACGGCGGCAGGACCAGATAAGATTCCTGAGCTTTAAAGACACTTCAGCACATCAGGCAGCCGTGCCACGACTCAAGAGCACCATCAAAACTCCAGTGTCAAAGAAAGCAAACCCAGTTCGGCCCGTGGCCCTCACACCAGTTGTGAGCTAATGCTTTGAGCGGCTGCTTTTGAAGCACATCAGGCAGTCGTGCTGATGCAGCTTGACAGAGATGGTGACCGATTTCAGGAGGCCAGGCGAACATCATGACACTGACCTCACCATAGATGGTGCTGCTGTGGAGAGGGTCAGCAGTGTTCCTGGGTGGGCACCTAGCTGACGGCCCATCCTTCTCCACCAGCACACCAGCATCAAAAAGGCACAAAGCATCTCCAGCCCCTCAGGAGACTCAGGACCCCCGACACCTCGCCCCACAGAAAACATCCTGACGCTAAGCTTCACAGCTGGTTTGGCAGCTGGAACAACAGGCTTGTTAGGACTGCCAGTAGGATAGCTGGAGTCCCTCTCCCATCCCTGGAAGCAGTCTCCATCATCAGAGACCCCCCCCCCCCCCCCCCCCCCCCCCACCACCATGGCCTGTTCTCCCTCCTGCCATCTGGTGACAAGTAGAGCAGCTGCAGGAGCATCAGGATGCTGGAGGGGTTCTTCACACAAGCTGTGAGGCTGATACAGGATTGTGATACCCCCCCCCCCCAATCCATGCAGCCACACTGTAAGACCCACAAACAGACTGTGACCCCCCCCCCCCCCCCCCCCCCCCCCCATATACACACAGAGAAACAACACACTCCTCACACACTCAGCCTCTGTGTGAGGACTGCTGTAGCTGAATGAGTGTGACTGCTTACACCTGAGTTTGCTCTTTTTATCCTTATTTTAGGTATTTGTTATACTGATTATTGATTATTATAGACACTGGTGAGAAACAGTGTTTTTCTGTACACGCAGTAAATGTGGCTCATACAGTCTGAACATGAACCCGGAGCCAACATCCGATCGAATTGGACGTATTATTGATCAGAAAACGTCGTCAGAAACAGCAAACGTTTGAATCACAGAGTTTAATTTTTGTTGAGCAGCCCGAACACTTTGATTTTAAAGAGTGTGTGACACACACACGCACACACACGCACACACACACGGCGGTCCAGCTGTGAACGCTGAGGTCGGGTTACTTCCTGCAGATCAAACCTCTCTGCTGTGTCGTCTGTTGCGTAACATGTTTGCAGCCGCTCGAGTGAAGCAATGTGTTGGCGTGGAGAGAGTGGAGGAGTGGGAGTGGGCGAGAGAGGAGGATGCTGATCTGAGTGGGAGAAAGAGAGAGGAGCCTTCTAAGGATGAGCTGTTTGTGGACGCTCTGAAACCAGACGGTGATTCAGAGGAGAGCAGGAAATGACAGCACAGTAATTCAACAGGTAGCTAAACTGTTTATGACCCTGTTTCCTTTATTTTGACATATATTTAGTTGTTTTTCACTGGTGCAAACACCCTGGATGGCTGAAACGAAGCCAGTGTCATGTCCTATCAGCTGCAGCTCCTCCTTTGCTGATCAACTGATGAACTTGATTGATGGAAAGCTGTTTCTTGTTATTAGTCTGAAGGGAATCTGAAAACCCAACAGTGTCTGCAGTGATGTGTTCACAGCAGTGGCGTGTCCAGCGGGGTGGCCTGGGGGGGGCACAGGCCACCCCCCCAACCAGACTGGCCACCCCAGGTGCCACCCCGAAGCTAAAACAATAACATTCAATGAAATATCAAATGTATGATTATGTTTTCACAGTGAAGCTCAGATATCCGAGTGTAAGTGAATGCAGCATCGGCTTCTGCACTATGAGCATCATGTTAGCAAAGGAAGGAGAGCCAAGCACGAAAGAGGCACCGCAGAAAACTATTTGTCGGCGAAAGATTAACACCAGGGGTCCCAGTCCACGAGGGCCGGTGTCCCGGCAGGTTTTAGATGTGTCCTTGATCCATCACAGCTGATTTAAATGGATAAATTACTTTCTCGACTTGAAGTTCTCCAGAGGCCTGGGAATGAACTAATCATGTGATTCAGGTGTGTTAACCCAGGGTGAGATCTAAAACCTGCAGGGACACTGGCCCTCATGGACTGGGATCGGGGACCCTTGATTAACAGGTTAACATAGCTGGACTGGCCATCAGCCCACCGGTGATTTGCCCAGTGGGCTGATGACTTATTTATTTATTTATTTTTGTAATGGCACGAACAATGAGAGGTGGTGGATTGGCCAGATGCTGGCTGATGTGTAAAAATAACTCAGCTGTTTGGTGGTGGCTGTGGTGGAGCTGCCACAGAGGCCAGCAGGTGGATGAGGGAAGGGGAGGCAGGAGGAGCAGAGCCCCGAGGCGGCCGCCCGGTCCGAGAGTGTCAGGTGAACCGAACTTCAGGTAAGAAGTTATGACCTGCAGTCTCTCTGGGTCAGATATGAACCAAGTTTAGGTGGAGTTTATTTTCGTTATGCTGACTTTTCCGTACTGCTACTAGCTAGCATGACGGAGTTTCTATACAGCTGGGTGGTGCTATGATGTTACTGATGTTGAACTTTATTTTGTTCATAAGGTTCGTTAGCAGAGTTGCCAACCGTCCCGTAAAAAACGGAATCGTCTCACATTCAGAGAAAATATTACGCGTTTCATGTTGAGGTGAAAAGGAACAGTTTGTCCCGGACTTCAGCTACAATGAAAAAGACACAAAGCTGGAGTTACTCTGTGTCTTTGCTGCACAGCTGCCTCTTCTTCTCTCATTCTCTCCCCCTCCCTCTCCTGTTGCTACTTCAATCATGAAACTGATCAATGATCAGCTGATCGTCTCTCTTGTTTGTTTATCGCTCACTTTGCGCCAGAAACAGGAAACCAGCAGATGTTGCGCTAAACAACAGCAGCACGTTTAAGCTTGATCAGCTGTTGTTAGAATTTATTTAATATTAATTTCTAGTATCAGCTGATGTTTGCTGGAGCCACAGCTGTAAAGCTGCTGGTCATGATGTCGGTTTGGATATGTGGTGAGAGGGAAACATGAAGATGAAACCAGGAGATGTCCTTACTGAACCATCAGAGCTGAACAGGTGATGGAGAAACAGGTTTACCTTTTAGGTCACATGGATGAGTTGAAGTTATGAACTGTTTCTGAGAGACAAATAACACCAGGATCCTTTTCTAAGCAGCTGACAGCTGGTAACTGTGCAGGGGCGGGTCTAGCAAAGTGTTGCCAGGGGGGCATGTAGGGCATTAACAGGGAGAGGGGGGCACAAAGAAATACTTTACTTTCTAATTCTCATTTAAAATGTCTCGCTTTTAAAAAATAATTATCTGAAAGTTTTTATCTGATGTAAAATGTATAGAAATCATACATATACCAACAAGACTGTACATCACTGTCACAGCAGCGTTTGTTTTCAGTCAAAGTCTTTATGGCTTTAATACCTGGTGGGTCGGTCTGTAGTCAAAATGCCCGATTTTCTGTCCCAGTCCAGCCCTGTAGGTTAATACTGGCAGTGTCACGATGCCAGCTGACTGTATTTCATCATCAGCCAGTGTTGTTCTTGATCAATATTACCAAAGTTTACCATAAGGCAGCATAGAAAGTATTTACTTGCTTTCAGGTTTTATTCAAATGTTAGTCTTTTCAGTTGTTTCCCCACTTTTTTCCTGTTTCACAATCAAACACCAGTTTGTGAGAAGATGATCTTGTTTTTTTAACAGGCAGATAAAGTTTTGCATTGGCTAATTTGCCAATTGTATGTTAAAATTTTTTCGTATTTTAATATTAAAAAAAGTTTTTGCCCAAAACATATGTGTACTATATGTCAGTAAAAATACTATGCAAATATTGCTGTCCTTGACTGCTGAGTAAACACTGACAAAGCACTGATTGTATCTCTTGTACTTTATCAACGCAGTATCTAACAACTTTGCACCGTAGTGGTTAAAATCTCATTCTAATAAGAGTTAAAAGCGCATTCAGTTATTAGGTTAATAGTTTTATTGAATTATGGTTAACGGTTGGTAGAATTGTTTTTAACATTATCTGCCAATTACATCTGCCACCCTTCTCCAAATCTGTGCCCCTACCTGGCCCCCCCAACAAAAATTTTGTAGACACGCCACTGGTTCACAGGTGAGTCTGGTCCCATCGTTGTTATGCTCTCTGGGTCAGTCAAAGAGAGAAAAGAGCATCACATGACCTGTCTGCATCACCCTCAGCTTCCCTCTCAGGGTTCCTCAGCCTCAGCATCGATTCCTGGCTGAGGTCGTCAGCCTGGAGCCGCTCTGAAGGCCAGTTTGTTTGATGAGGTAAACAGGCTGCTGTTCGCATGCTGATCAGGGCCAACCTGAAACAGGGAAAACAAAGCTGCTTGCCCAGCTAACCACTGGAAACCAGAGCTTCTTGGAAAGAGTGGGGCAAAACCAAGGAAGTGAAAATGTCAGGAGTTTGGTCTCTTTCTAATATGTTTTTGTTTCAGGGTTTTCCATGTCGCTGGTTCCTGGTTTACATTTATATCAACCTTCTTCCTGTTCCTTTGGATTCTCGTCCTTCAGGTATGTGAGTCGGTCATTGGTTTGGTCACTTCCTGTCTCACTTTGGTGGTCTTCTGTCCCCTCTGCTGTCATTTCTAGTTTGAATTTGGTAAATCCTCTTTCTATGCTGTTTCCATCTAACAGGCTCAACAAGTCGTGCTCCGGGATTGAACCATCAACCTGCCCTACCACCTAAGCTACAGCCAGCTCTCCACATAATGGAGGGGCAGTCGTTGCCATTGTTTTGTGACCCGTCTCTGAAAATGTCACGGTTAGTGTTGTGTGGCAGGCAGGATGGGGACCCAAATGCAGGACTCGAGACGGAGGAATAAACTCAAACAGCAGCTTTACTGCTGGAAAACTCACATCAAACACACAAAACTAAACTAGAAACAAGAAACTCAAACTAGAAAATAAACCAGGGCCATGGAGGGAAACACAACACAATGAGGGTACGACAACGGACAGAGGACAACATAGGGTTTAAATCCACAAGCAGGACAACAACAGGAGGGGGAACAGCTGGGACTAATCAGACCTAACGACACGAGGGGACGCACATCTAGATACACAGAAACAGGAAACACACAGACTCAAACTCAAGACATGCAAGCTTAAAACAGGGAGCATGGGACACGGGACAAAGACTACACACAACACTGAGGAAGGAAGGACTCCACTATGAACTACAGGAAACCAAACGAACAACAATAATCAAATAATATAATTACAGAGTCAGAAACACAAACACAGCACACTCGGTACTGTGACAGGAAACGATTTGGAAAAGTTCAAAATCAAGAAGGAAAAATGAAAATGTTACAATTTTGGAAAACCATTCAATCCCACCCAAAACCACTGCTCTATGTATTCTGTTAAATAATGAGCCATCCATACTTTTATTTTGGAAGTTCGTGTTCTCTCCATCGCCGTACTTCCTGTTTCACACTAAGCTTTCTGTACTGAATTAATCAGCTCCTGGGCAGATACTTGGATCAATCTTCAATGTTTCCTCTGCTGTTTCACACATTTATAACAGCAAAGATTTGACAGCAGGTCAAACAACAGCAGCCTTGAAAAGCCAGCAGGGGGCGCTCCCTGAATCCAGACCCACACTCCAAACTGTTCCTGATTATAAAAGCAGGAACGAGTCAACAACACACAGACAGCAACATCTAGAAGAAAAGTAATTAAAACTCCACCTTTAACAGCAGTGTTTCCTGCTGCCAGTCCAGCCTCTGAACAACAACCACACCTGGATTATTCATGACACATCTGCACTGCAGGTACAGCACACAGGAAGTCTGCACTGCCCCTTCATGGCGGTCAGTCTTTAGTGAAACACGGGTGGCGGCAGCATCGTCCTCCAACCAGGCTCAGGATGAGCATGAAGATGTTTTTAGAGGAAAATCCAAAGATGAAGTGTAAACACCACAGAAGAAGCCTGGACACAGAGCTCTACTGACCGACAGGTATGAATGGTGCCTGGCTCAGAACATGGACAATAATACATGCACATATGTTTAATATAGATATATAAAGAGTGTACCACCCCTGCGGGCGGTCTGTCCTTCCAGCTCGGGTCCTCTACCAGAGGACTGGGAGCTTGAGGGTCCTGCACAGTATCTTAGCTGTTCCTGGGACTGCGCTGTTCTGGACAGAGATCTCTGATGTTGTTCCTGAGATCTGCTGGAGCCACTCG
>NC_140546.1:845590-980590 GCF_057382185.1 Mchenga conophoros
CATCAGATGAAGGTTTAAACAGCAGATGCTTTAAAGCAGTGCGGTCATCAAGGTTACCAAAAATAGGAAATCTTTATTCACGGTGTAATAAATAAGAAAAATACAACAGAAAATGTTTCCCAGCTTTCAACAGCAGCAACGCGACCACTGTGTGTTTCCTAATGAGGGAAAGTGATTGTTGCCACGGCGATGCCCGACAGCTCGTCGATAAGTCACCTCAGCAGGTGGACAGCCGAGAGACCGTCACCGCCACAGAGAGCAAGGAGGAGGGTGGGCCTAACATGCAGATGTTTTCTGAGGTCCAGCTGTGCTTCACACTGCAGGCTGATCGTGGTGCTAATCATCGACACAAAGTCGTATCAGTGTGGCAGCAGCTCTCACTGGGCTCAGGAAAACAAGGGTAACGGAGGATAATGGCACAAACTCTCTGTGAAGTGAGTGGTTACAACAATTCATAACAGACGGAGCCTTCCCCAGCACATGCGTCCTATAAATGGCTAAAAGCCTGTCTTGCAAACGCCCTGAGAGTTTTCTGGCAGTTTCTACCAGACGTTCCAGCCAATTCGTGTTCGTCAGAGTCATGTTACCAAACCAAGCAGCGTTTCAGACGAGACATTACAAGTTCTAATTTCCTTTAAAAAGAACAGACTGTACTGAATGTTTTGGTGGTGGCCTCAGTGTGAGGCTCGAAGCACAGTTTATGGAACAACGCCTAAATATTAGGGGTGCAACGATACTCGTATCGATATTGAACCGTTCGATACAGTGCTTTCGGTTCGGTACGCATATGTATCGAACAATACAACATTTTTAATTTATTTTATCATGACAGCAGGTAGGGAACTATGACTTCCTGAAATCAATAATCATGTCCAGGTCTGAGAAGGTTTGTTTTTACAGACAAAAATAAGTCAGTTATTGAATAAAATCACTGTCGGGTTAATTCTAATGCACAGTATGCATCATCAGAACTGTTACAGTATGAACTGTGGCTAATCAGACAGAGGCGTAACCCTGGAGGTTGGAGGGTTCGTGCCTTGAACAGTCACACTTGTTTCAGTTTCATGAACTTTTCTTCAGGTTATCTGAGCCCTGCATTCTCAGATCTGAATGTTTCCTTGTGTTTTTGTGACTCTCTCTGTTTGCAGTTAATGACTTTGAATTCAGCTATCGGACCTGTTTTCTCCGTCTGCACTTCATCTCACTTTATTTCAGCGCTGTAATTACTTTCTCTGTTTCTCATCTCCCTCCTGATGAAATGTGTCTCTGTGACAGCAGGAAGTGCTGCGCTGTCACTGCCCCTCTTCATATTTCAGGTTGATTGTGATTCTCTTGGATTAAACGCTGTTTTTGAGACCTGCACAGATTGAATCTGTCATCCAGTCTGGTGCTCGGTCTCAGCCACACCCGGCCTCCACATCGAGTCCGTCTGTGCCCAGAACAGAGAAACGGTTGCTAATCCAACAGGTTTATTCAGTGTGTGGGAAACCTGCTCTTAGCGCCTATTTCTGCCCGTTTTCCATCTTTTACATGTTTTTATGTCTTTGAGGTCATCCTGCATCTCATGTTTTTCCTTTGTGTGAGAATGGGTCGTCTCCTTATGTTTGTTCATGTTTACTTTCTGCGTCTCTCTTACTTTACTGTTCTCCTCTTTACTGTTGGAGTGCGTCTCTAACCTCTGTAATGTCTCTGTAACCCACCTGCATCTCCTCATTTTTTGGCTGATCTGTTAATGTCTCCCATGAAAGGTGAGGAGGACCCAATAAAGAGAATTCCACTGAATCAGAATCAGTCAAGTATAAAAATCCGTCCTGTTTCTGAGTCTATTTCTGTGCGTCTGTTGTCTCAGAACTGTAATTAAATATGGATCTCACACATGGATCAGTTCATCTAAATATAAATGAAGTTAAAACAGGAGGGTGTGGATATAAATATTCTGACAGCTCCTCTGTTCTGTCTCAGGTTGGTACTGAGCATGTGCAGTCCACACTCGGACTGTTTTTGGATGAAACACGTCGACAGATTTGGCGTCAGCGTGGCTCACAGTCTGTTTTAACACTTTTGACTCTGATGGTGTGAAAAACATTTTCATGCTGCAGTTTCTTTAAACCTGCGATGGGAAGAGCTTCACACGTCAATCACGGCCTTTCATATGAAGTAAGCTTGACGGCGGTGCAGAGATTCAGATTCAGATCAGCTGACAAACATGTGAGCAAGAGGACAATCAGTTCAGTCCCAGAAACAGCTGATTCACTCTGAGCCTGCAGACGTCCTCGCATCACCGTGGCTTCAGCCAACTCCAACTCTGTCTCTTTGTCTTTTTGTTAGTGCTGTCAGTGTTAATCTCGTTAAAATGACGTTAACGCCAAAACCACATTAACGCAACAAATCGCCGTCAGCAAGTTAGCTCCGTTCGCCCCGTACGTGGGGCTGCGTGGCGTCAATGTGTTAGCGCAGTTAGCTCGTTAATACAGCCCCACGCACGGGGCGTTCCGTAAATTCGAGATTAACGCTGACAGCACTACTTTTTGTCTCTTTGTCCCTTTGTCTTATTGTCCCTTTGTCTTTTTGTGTCTTTATGCATATGTATCTTTATCGCTTTGTCTTTTTGTATCTTTGTCTTTTTGTTAGTGCTGTCAGTGTTAATCTCGTTAAAATGACGTTAACGCCAAAACCACATTAACGCAACAAATTGCCATCAGCGAGTTAGCTCTGTTGTCTTTTTGTCATTTTGTCTTTTCGTCTCTTTGTCCCTTTATGTCTTTCTCTCTTTTTCTTTTTGTCTCTTTGTCTTTTTGTTAGTGCTGTCAGTGTTAATCTTGTTAAAATGACATTAACGCCATAACCGCATTAACGCAACAAATTGCCGTCAGCGATTTTCTCTGTTCGCCCCGTTCGTGGGGCTGCGTGGCGTCAATGTGTTAGCGCAGTTAGCTCGTTAATGCAGCCCCACGCACGGGGCGGTCCGTAAATCCGAGATTAACGCTGACAGCACTACATTTCGTCTCTTTGTCTTTTTGTGTCTTTGTCTTTTTGTGTCTTTGTCTTTCTGTGTCTTTATGCATATGTGTCTTTATCACTTTGTCTTTTTGTCGTTTTGTCTTTTTGTGTCTTTGTACCTTTTTGTCTTTGTCTTTTTGTGTCTTTATTGCTTTGTCTTTTTGTCGTTTTGTCTCTTTGTCTTTTAGTCTCTTTGTGTCTTTTTGTGTCTTTGTCTTTTTGTGTCTTTATGCATATGTGTCTTTATCGCTTTGTCTTTTCGTCTCTTTGTCTTTTTGTGTCTTGTCTTTTTGTCTTTTTGTCTTTTTGTCTCTTTGTCTTTTTGTCTCTTTGTCTTTTAGTCTCTTTGTCTTTTTGTGTCTTTTTGTGTCTTTGTCTTTTTGTGTCTTTATGCATATGTGTCTTTATCGCTTTGTCTTTTTGTCGTTTTGTCTTTTTGTCTCTTTGTCTCTTTGTCCCTTTGTCTTTTTGTGTCTTTGTCTTTTTGTGTCTTTATACATATGTGTCAAGGCTCGGCTGTGTGGCAGGCAGGAGGAGGACCCAAACGCAAAACTCACAGACACGGGGATGAACTCAAAATCACAGCTTTAATGCTGGAGTGGCAGAACATAGGAAATACAAAACTAAACTGGGAAAAGTAAACTAACATACGCAGAGAGACACAGGGAGATCCACACAACATGAGGGACGACGTCACACTGAACAGAGGGAGACGCAGACAGAAATACACAGAGGGTTAACGAGGGAAGTGGGAACACACGGGGAACACAGGTGACACTGATAATCATAACGAGACAGGGCGGGGTGAACTGAACACTGACGGGAGAGGTGAAACAGGAAGTACAGGAGGAGAGAGAGCACGAGTAGAACACCAACGTAACAGGCAGGGGAGACATGGAATAAACACGAAAGGGGACGAGGGCTCATAAATACATAGAGGGCACACAGGGGGAAGAGAGGGCACGGGGAGAACTTAGACATAATGGGCAGGGGAAGCATGGAATAAAATACAAACATACAAGGAAACTAAGAACACTGGGCCAACATGGCCCAGGATCATGACAGTACCCCCCCCCCTCAAGGGCTGGCTCCAGACAGCCCAAACACAGAAAAACAAAACCAAACAGAAAACAACCCAGGGCGGGCGGCGGGGGCCCAGGACGGAGGGCCCGGAACAGAAAACAAAAGAGCACAGCAAACACCGGAGCCCAAGAAAATAACTCAAACACAGAGCAGTTCAGGGGGCCGACCATGCGGAAGGCAACGGCGGAGACGTGGAAACAGTTCCGGGGGCCGACCGTGCGGACGGCAACGGCGGCGTGGAAACAGCTCCGGGGGCCGACCGTGCGGACGGCAACGGCGGCGTGGAAACAAGTCCGGAGGCCGGCCGTGCGCAAGGCAACGGCGGCGACGCGGAAACAGTTCAGGAGGCCGGCCGTGCGCGAGGCAACGGCGGCGGTGAAGGAGACGACGGAGCAGTTCAGGAGGCCGACCGCGCGGGAGGCGGCGGCGACGATGACAGCGCTGGTCCGGGGGCCGGCCGCGCGGAAGGCGACGGCGGCCACTCGGGCGATGACGGCGCAGTTCAGGGGGCCGGCCGCGCGGAAGGCAGCGGCGGCGGCTCTCCAGTGTCAGGCGTACCGGCCGAGGCCCGGTGGGCACAGGACCAGTCAAGGCGGGACCAGGCGAAGCACAGGCTGAGGCTGCAGCAGACGAAGGCTCTGAGGAGGCTGCAGCAGACGAAGGCTCTGAGGAGGCTGCAGCAGACGAAGGCTCTGAGGCCGGGCCAGGCGGGGCTGCAGAGGCTGAGGCCGGGCCAGGCGAGGCTGCAGAGGCTGAGGCCGGGCCAGGCGAGGCTGCAGAGGCTGAGGCCGGGCCAGGCGAGGTTGCAGAGGCTGAGGCCGGGCCAGGCGAGGCTGCAGAGGCTGAGGCCGGGCCAGGCGAGGCTGCAGAGGCTGAGGCCGGGCCAGGCGAGGTTGCAGAGGCTGAGGCCGGGCCAGGCGAGGTTGCAGAGGCTGAGGCCGGGCCAGGCAATGACGAGGCGGTCGCAGATGGCGGCTGGACAGGCTCCTCGGGCCCTCCAGCTGATGCGGCGTGAGGCTGAACGGGCCCCTCGGACCCTCCAGCGGAGACAGGAGGCTGAACGGGCCCCTCGGACCCTCCAGCGGAGACAGGAGGCTGAACGGGCCCCTCGGACCCTCCAGCGGAGACAGGAGGCTGAACGGGCCCCTCGGACCCTCCAGCGGAGACGGGAGGCTGAACGGGCCCCTCGGACCCTCCAGCGGAGACCAAAACAACGCCAACAGGCATGAAGTCCTTCGGCCGACATGAGGACAACTGGCGCTGCACTGAGCACTGACTCTGCCCAGGCAATGCGAACATGGTGCAGTTCTTAGGGGGCTGCTTAAACTTCAGGGGTCCAGAATCAGCTGGTGACTGAGACCTAGCCTCTGGGGAAGCCCTGGAGTGGCAAACTGTGCCAACGGCGGCTAAACCATGGAAAGTACCCTGAGTAGAAATCCAGTTACCTCTCTGCATGGAGTGAATGAGCAAAACTGGCGACCCAGGAGACTGAGCGGAGAGTGGCTGCTGGGCAGCTAACTGAGCTGCTGGACACACGGGGACCTGAGCTGCTGGACACACGGGGACCTGAGCTGCTGGACACACGGGGACCTGAGCTGCTGGACACACGGGGACCTGAGCTGCTGGACACACGGGGACCTGAGCTGCTAACGGTGGAGAAGTAAATGACTGCACAGGGGACTGAACTGATGTCTGTAGTAACGGTGGTGGTGAGAGTGGAGTAGGTGGTGGAGTTAATGACTTCACAGGGGAATGAACTAGAGGTAGTGACGGTTGTGGTGCTGGTGGTTGAGTGGGTGACTGTGCTAAAGGAGGCTGCACTGGGGACAGCAGGGCTGCAGGAGACTGCACTGGGGACACTGGAGACTGCACTGGGGACACTGGAGACTGCACTGGGGACACTGGAGACTGCACTGGGGAAAGCAGAGCTGCAGGTGACTGCGCTAGAGACCGCAGTGATGGTTGTAGTGGAGGTGTGACGGGTGGAGGAGTGGCTGAAGTGGCTGCGGGTCGGGCGGCTAGTGGCTCAGCTACAGAGCATATTAACGGCAGGGCTATGGGTTGAATGACTGACTGAGTAGCAGCCTGAGTGGCTGGGTGAAGCGACGGTTGTGGTGGAAGAGAAACAGGTGGTAGTGTGGATGATGGAGCTAAGGGCGACTGAGTGGCAGACCGAACTGATGACTGAAGCGATGGTAGAGGTGAAAATGGAGCTTGTGGTGGAGTTAATGGCTGAGCTAGCGGGGACACAGGAGACTGAGCTGCGGGTGGCGGCGAGGGAGCTAACTGAGCTGCGGGTGGCGGCGAGGGAGCTAACTGAGCTGCGGGTGGCGGCGAGGGAGCTAACTGAGCTGCGGGTGGCGGCGAGGGAGCTAACGGAGCTGCGGGTGGCGGCGAGGGAGCTAACGGAGCTGCGGGTGGCGGCGAGGGAGCTAACGGAGCTGGAAGTAGCAGCGAGGGAGCCGACGGAGCTTCTGGCAGCACAGAAGGTGAATTAGAAGGCCGAATGTCCGGCTGTGGGGTGGCGCGTCGGCGGCGTGAATGCCGTTTCTTTTTTGATGATGGCTCTGACGGGCCGAGCGGCTCCACATCCGGCCCTTCAGGCAGGTGGGTAGTAGCAGCTGGGGGATGAAGGTGGAGCTCGTTGCGGATTAAATCCTGTTCGAGTGGGTGGAGCGCACTGAGTAGCCAGGGAAGACCAGAGAACAAGCGCTGTAGTCTGGTTTCCACAGCACGGCGAAATTCCTTTCCCTCATGTTCGAGCCACAGATGCAGGAGTCTTTCCACGGAGTAGATTATGTCCAGACGCAGTTCTTCTGGTGGGTTGAGTGCTGCTGGGTCCATATCTGGTGACGTCGTACTGTCAAGGCTCGGCTGTGTGGCAGGCAGGAGGAGGACCCAAACGCAAAACTCACAGACACGGGGATGAACTCAAAATCACAGCTTTAATGCTGGAGTGGCAGAACATAGGAAATACAAAACTAAACTGGGAAAAGTAAACTAACATACGCAGAGAGACACAGGGAGATCCACACAACATGAGGGACGACGTCACACTGAACAGAGGGAGACGCAGACAGAAATACACAGAGGGTTAACGAGGGAAGTGGGAACACACGGGGAACACAGGTGACACTGATAATCATAACGAGACAGGGCGGGGTGAACTGAACACTGACGGGAGAGGTGAAACAGGAAGTACAGGAGGAGAGAGAGCACGAGTAGAACACCAACGTAACAGGCAGGGGAGACATGGAATAAACACGAAAGGGGACGAGGGCTCATAAATACATAGAGGGCACACAGGGGGAAGAGAGGGCACGGGGAGAACTTAGACATAATGGGCAGGGGAAGCATGGAATAAAATACAAACATACAAGGAAACTAAGAACACTGGGCCAACATGGCCCAGGACCATGACAATATGTGTCTTTATTGCTTTGTCTTTTTGTCGTTTTGTCTTTTTGTCTCTTTGTCCCTTTGTCTTTTCGTCTCTTTGTCCCTTTGCCTTTTCGTCTCTTTGTCTTTTTGTGTCTTTGTCTTTTTGTGTCTTTATGCATATGTGTCTTTATCGCTTTGTCTTTTCGTCGTTTTGTCTTTTTGTGTCTTTATGCATATGTGTCTTTATCGCTTTGTCTTTTTGTCTCTTTGTCTTTTTGTGTCTTGTCTTTTTGTTGTTTTGTCTTTTTGTCTCTTTGTCTTTTTGTCTCTTTGTCTTTTAGTCTCTTTGTCTTTTTGTGTCTTTTTGTGTCTTTGTCTTTTTGTGTCTTTATGCATATGTGTCTTTATCGCTTTGTCTTTTTGTCGTTTTGTCTTTTTGTCTCTTTGTCCCTTTGTCTTTTTGTGTCTTTGTCTTTTTGTGTCTTTATGCATATGTGTCTTTATCGCTTTGTCTTTTTGTCTCTTTGTCCCTTTGTCTTTTTGTGTCTTTGTCTTTTTGTGTCTTTATGCATATGTGTCTTTATTGCTTTGTCTTTTTGTCGTTTTGTCTTTTTGTCTCTTTGTCCCTTTGTCTTTTCGTCTCTTTGTCCCTTTGCCTTTTCGTCTCTTTGTCTTTTTGTGTCTTTATGCATATGTGTCTTTATCGCTTTGTCTTTTCGTCGTTTTGTCTTTTTGTGTCTTTATGCATATGTGTCTTTATCGCTTTGTCTTTTCGTCTCTTTGTCTTTTTGTGTCTTGTCTTTTTGTCGTTTTGTCTTTTTGTCTCTTTGTCTTTTTGTCTCTTTGTCTTTTAGTCTCTTTGTCTTTTTGTGTCTTTTTGTGTCTTTTTGTGTCTTTTTGTGTCTTTGTCTTTTTGTGTCTTGTCTTTTTGTCGTTTTGTCTTTTTGTCTCTTTGTCTTTTTGTCTCTGTCTTTTTGTCTCTTTGTCTTTTTGTCTCTTTGTCTTTTTGTGTCTTTTTGTGTCTTTGTCTTTTTGTGTCTTTATGCATATGTGTCTTTATCGCTTTGTCTTTTTGTCGTTTTGTCTTTTTGTCTCTATGTCCCTTTGCGGCTTTGTCCTTTTGTCTCTTTGTGTCTCTGTCTCATGTCAGCTCCTCCCTTTTACACATCCTTGCTGTTACATTACGTCCCTCGGACTTTGCAGTGAAGTGTTTATTAAAGTCATGATTCTGTGACCTTTCCAACAAAATGAAATGCACAAAAATGTGTTTACCGTGTAAAACAATATCACAGTTACTTACAAATTCCAAGAAATGAATAGCAGTCACTCAAACTGATATACTTTATGGATTTCAAAGCAGCAGACATGTGCGGGCGTGTTTCTGCTCAGCCTTTAAAAATCCATCACAGCTGCTGGTTACAAATGTGTCTTTGGTGGTTTGGCATCCAAAAAACAAAACATGGACAGGTTCTCATCTGAGCACTCGATACAACTTGCCTCGTTCACCCACTCACACGAGCACGTTTTCTATGCTTTTCAGCTAACACACGCATCAGAGAGCAACCTGATGTAACATCTTAGCCAAGACATGGTGACTGGAGCAGACAGGGATTGAACCACCAACCTTCTGATCTGCAGATGACCTGCTCTGCCTTTACACTACCAAGATGTCCTGATGATGCGTCATGATCTCCCATCACACTTTTAAATCATAGCTGAAGTGTGACCTTTGATCTTCAGTCTTGTGCTGTTTAGCTTCTGCTGTGATTGGTGCAGTTTAACTCTTTTGACACAAAGCCACAGCTTCTCCACAAAGGTCAAAAAGGTCAAAGGTAATAAAGGTCATTTGACCCATCACTGCTGGGTTGCTGTTCCAGTCCAGTTCTTCTGATCAGGTGTGTTGGTATCAGAGATGGGTGTGACTTCCTGTCCCCAGGTGATCAGTGTTCAATTAGTTTCATATAAGTAAATGTATAAATAAATAACAGACATTCAGAAACTCTGTGCTGATGATGTCACAGAGGCGTGGCTCTGATTCTGAGCACAGACCAGTTTCACTAAATGGTGGTTATTAGGTATTAAATAGAGTTTCAGGTCTTTCTGTGTGCGAACATCTGTGAATCTCTGTGAGTTTATTTTAGATGCAAACTTCCTGTTCCCACAACGATCAGCTGATCAGAGCTCAGCTGACACCTTCATGATGAGTTTCTGCTCTCAGGTCCAACTGAATAAACCACAAAGGTCGAAGACTACACTCCCATCAGAGTCACAAAGACGCAGGAAGTGGGGTCACTACCCTATGATAGCCATTGTTTATATACAGTCTATGGTTTACATCAGTGAGTCAAAGCCTCCCCTGGTGGCCGTTGAAGGCACTGCAGGAAGGTCTGTTGGTACAGTGGGGCAAAACAGTATTTAGTCAGCCACCGATTGTGCAAGTTCCCCCACCTAAAATGATGACAGAGGTCAGTAATTTGCACCAGAGGTACACTTCAACTGTGAGAGACAGAATGTGAAAAAAAATCCATGAATCCACATGGTAGGATTTGTAAAGAATTTATTGGTAAATCAGGGTGGAAAATAAGTATTTGGTCAATAACAAAAATACAACTCAATACTTTGTAACATAACCTTTGTTGGCAATAACAGAGGTCAAACGTTTACTATAGGTCTTTACCAGGTTTGCACACACAGTAGCTGGTATTTTGGCCCATTCCTCCATGCAGATCTTCTCGAGAGCAGTGATGTTTTGGGGCTGTCGCCGAGCAACACGGACTTTCAACTCCCGCCACAGATTTTCTATGGGGTTGAGGTCTGGAGACTGGCTAGGCCACTCCAGGACTTTCAAATGCTTCTTACGGAGCCACTCCTTTGTTGCCCGGGCGGTGTGTTTTGGATCATTGTCATGTTGGAAGACCCAGCCTCGTTTCATCTTCAAAGTTCTCACTGATGGAAGGAGGTTTTGGCTCAAAATCTCACGATACATGGCCCCATTCATTCTGTCCTTAACACGGATCAGTCGTCCTGTCCCCTTGGCAGAAAAACAGCCCCATAGCATGATGTTTCCACCCCCATGCTTCACAGTAGGTATGGTGTTCTTGGGATGCAACTCAGTATTCTTCTTCCTCCAAACACGACGAGTTGAGTTTATACCAAAAAGTTCTACTTTGGTTTCATCTGACCACATGACATTCTCCCAATCCTCTGCTGTATCATCCATGTGCTCTCTGGCAAACTTCAGACGGGCCTGGACATGCACTGGCTTCAGCAGCGGAACACGTCTGGCACTGCGGGATTTGATTCCCTGCCGTTGTAGTGTGTTACTGATGGTGACCTTTGTTACTTTGGTCCCAGCTCTCTGCAGGTCATTCACCAGGTCCCCCCGTGTGGTTCTGGGATCTTTGCTCACCGTTCTCATGATCATTTTGACCCCACGGGATGCGATCTTGCGTGGAGCCCCAGATCGAGGGAGATTATCAGTGGTCTTGTATGTCTTCCATTTTCTGATGATTGCTCCCACAGTTGATTTTTTCACACCAAGCTGCTTGCCTATTGTAGATTCACTCTTCCCAGTCTGGTGCAGGTCTACAATACTTTTCCTGGTGTCCTTCGAAAGCTCTTTGGTCTTGGCCATGGCGGAGTTTGGAGTCTGACTGTTTGAGGCTGTGGACAGGTGTCTTTTATACAGATGATGAGTTCAAACAGGTGCCATTCATACAGGTAACGAGTGGGGGACAGAAAAGCTTCTTACAGAAGACGTTACAGGTCTGTGAGAGCCAGAGATTTTCCTTGTTTGAGGTGACCAAATACTTATTTTCCACCCTGATTTACCAATAAATTCTTTACAAATCCTACCATGTGGATTCATGGATTTTATTTTCACATTCTGTCTCTCACAGTTGAAGTGTACCTCTGGTGCAAATTACTGACCTCTGTCATCATTTTAAGTGGGGGAACTTGCACAATCGGTGGCTGACTAAATACATTTTTGCCCCACTGTATGTGTAACATATTCTTTTTCCTTCTTTGACTAGTCGTTGATCCTCAGCTTGTTGCGTCTCGTTGTTAGCTTGAAACTTAATTTGTCGGTAAACCTGTGAATGAAAGGAAACACTTTTTCCCGCTCGAACGACGATCAGCGGCACGTCTGAAGTTAGTTAGTTTTAGTGTCTGTGATCAGTGCCTTTGGTCAGTGCCTGTGATCAGTGTCTGTGATCAGTACCTGTGGTCAGTGTCTGTGATCAGTACCTGTGGTCAGTGTCTGTGGTCAGTGTCTGTGATCAGTACCTGTGGTCAGTGTCTGTGGTCAGTGTCTGTGATCAGTACCTGTGGTCAGTGTCTGTGATCAGTGTCTGTGGTCAGTACCTGTGGTCAGTACCTGTGGTCAGTGCCTTTGGTCAGTGCCTGTGATCAGTGTCTGTGGTCAGTACCTGTGGTCAGTGTCTGTGGTCAGTGTCTGTGGTCAGTACCTGTGGTCAGTGTCTGTGATCAGTGCTGTGGTCAGTATCTGTGGTCAGTACCTGTGGTCAGTGTCTGTGGTCAATGCCTGTGATCAGTACCTGTCGTCAGTGTCTGTGATCAGTGTCTGTGATCAATGCCTGTGGTCAGTGTCTGTGGTCAGTGCCTGTGATCAGTGTCTTTGGTCAGTGCCTGTGATCAGTGTCTGTGGTCAGTGCCTGTGATCAGTGTCTTTGGTCAGTACCTGTGGTCAGTGTCTGTGATCAGTGCCTGTGATCAGTGTCTGTGGTCAGTACCTGTGGTCAGTGTCTGTGATCAGTGCCTTTGGTCAGTGCCTGTGATCAGTGTCTGTGATCAGTGTCTGTGGTCAGTGCCTGTGGTCAGTGCCTGTGGTCAGTGCCTGTGGTCAGTGTCTGTGATCAGTTCCTGTGATCAGTGTCTGTGGTCAGTGTCTGTGGTCAATGCCTGTGATCAGTACCTGTCGTCAGTGTCTGTGATCAGTGTCTGTGGTCAGTGCCTGTGATCAGTACCTGTGGTCAGTGTCTGTGATCAGTGTCTGTGATCAATGTCTGTGATCAGTGTCTGTGGTCAGTACCTGTGGTCAGTACATGTGGTCAGTGCCTGTGGTCAGTGTCTGTGATCAGTGCCTTTGGTCAGTGCCTGTGATCAGTGTCTGTGATCAGTGTCTGTGGTCAGTACCTGTGGTCAGTGCCTGTGATCAGTGCCTGTGGTCAGTGTCTGTGATCAGTGCCTTTGGTCAGTGTCTGTGATCAGTGTCTTTGGTCAGTGTCTGTGGTCAGTGCCTGTGGTCAGTGTCTGTAATCAGTGTCTGTGGTCAGTGTCTGTGATCAGTACCTGTGATCAGTGCCTGTGGTCAGTGTCTGTGATCAGTGTCTGTGATCAGTATCTGTGATCAGTGCCTGTGGTCAGTGCCTGTGGTCAGTGTCTGTGATCAGTGTCTGTGATCAGTGTCTGTGATCAGTACCTGTGTCAGTGTCTGTGATCAGTGTCTTTGATCAGTATCTGTGATCAGTGTCTGTGGTCAGTGTCTTTGGTCATTACCTGTGTCAGTGTCTGTGATCAGTGTCTGTGGTCAGTGCCTGTGGTCAGTGTCTGTAATCAGTGTCTGTGGTCAGTGTCTGTGATCAGTGCCTGCGGTCAGTGTCTGTGGTCAGTCAGGTCTGCTTCCATTAACTCAAACAGAGCTGCAAACGAGTGCGAGAGAGTTGCAGCACCCACCTGTAGCTGCCATTATAAAGGCACAGTCAAAAGACCACAGACGCACACACACACACACACACACACACACACACACACACACACACACACACACACGCTCTCCACAGGTCTGTGGGTCTGAATGGTCTCGGGGATCAAACATGACCATGCTCCTCGGGGTGAAACCTTCTAACATATGAAACGGTTGCTATCACAAGGCGACATTGTTGCTACAATGTCACAGAAATTAGAAGCTGATGTTTTGTGCCAATGGAAACGACACGGCGAGGTCCACGGCTCACCTCGCTGCACCACCCTGAACCCTGCTGCTCTGCACCCACAGGACGCCTGACAGGCACGATTCAGGTAGAATGAGATTGACAGGAAGTTGGACTCACCCTGCAGCGGCAGCAGGTGATGTCGGCGCACTCTTGCTTGGCGGCAGCAGGTTTGGCGTCGGGGTCACCGCCTGCACTGAACAGACACTTTCCTGCATGAACAAGTTGTTGCCATCCTCTTGTTGCACTCCGAGACGCAGACAGCAGAATGCAGGCGTCTGACTGGATGCTGATGTCTTTATTTTGCTTTTTGGGTTTTATTCCGGTGGCAGGGAGAGGAAAGCGTCTTTCTTCTCCTCTCGTCTCTGCTGTTCTGCACGCGCCGCGCCTTCTCTCCCCTCTGCCTGCCTGCCTCTCACAACAACTGCGAGGAGGAGGAGGATGCTGACTGGTGCTGGCTGTGTCTCGTTGCCCATGGCAACCCGTTGCTATAGCAATGGACCCGAGCTCACTGGGAGATGGAGCTGACGATGAAGACTGGGGGAGACCTACAGAGGGTCGGAGAGGAGCCGGGTTTGTTTACATTTAAGTTCAGACTCTGCTGACGACCTGCGAGCTCAGGCAGTCTGACACAGAGAGTCCGCTCAGGCTGCACCCATCAGCGGGAGCAGGAGGACGGTTAAAGGGTCTCTGATGGGCGGAGACTAACGCCACCATGTGACAGGAAGAAGACGCTGGAAACAAACTTCAACTGAGCAAACTTCTGGTGTGACCCGTCCACAGCTCAAAGTCCATCACTGATCTGCTGCTGCAGTCTGGAAATGTCCTGATGTTCACGCTCAGCCACCCATGAGCTGCAGCCACGCCACGACCTTTGAACTCTGAGCTTACCGACATCCAGTTAGCGCCGCTCTCCTGGATCCATCTGTCTGCCTCTGGCTCATGCTCACTCACACACACACACACACAGATGAGACAAACTTTCTGCTCTCTGCACAGCTGAAGAACCTTTAACTCGTGAACGCCCTCTGGTGGAGGAAAGCTGCAATCACACTTAAACATCCAATCACTGTGCAGCGTTTCTCTGTCAGCAATCAGCTGATTGTAATGAGTGGAACACACAACAGCCACAGACATACAAAGCTAACCCAGGATCTAAGCCACACCTGCTGCACATGCACTCAGGTAATCAGCAATGACACAGAAGCGCCACCCGGTGGTTTGAGATGGAAACTCAAACCGGATCTCTTAATCTGCTAGAGCAGACATGCTCACTAAACTCTGTCCCCAGCTGAAGCAGTGTGAGCGTGCTCAGAAAACACAGTTCTGTGGTGATGATCGACGGTTTAAACCTGCCAGACACTTCCTGTTTACCTGTCCGGGTTCACCATGCTTGGATGCAGTGCTGTCACCATCAGCTCTGACCACACAGGTGTGTGCACTCCCCTGCTGAGCCTTGGTGATATCATAGAGCGTAACTTCTACAACTGAGGTGTGTCTCAAACACATGAGGGCGGGCACCGGTTTGTGGAGCCGCCATGATGTCTCACTGTGTTTGGCTAAAGTGGATGGACATCGCCCTTCCATATGTGGCTACAGACAGGAAACATACGTGTTTCCGGTGCTGGATGGACATTTGGATTCATGTCAGCACCTTTAGACTGAAGCAGTGAAGGATCATACCTGTTACATCATCATGCAAGGGAAAGGCTCAGCGCTGCCACCATCTTTACAAAACCTCCACCTCACCTCAAGCTTCTTCTCCTGAGCTGAAGTCAGCGCTCCAACATGAAAATGTGCCCATTCATTCATTGTCACAGTTACTTATGCAAACGGTTTTATTCATAGACATGTTCCAGACACAACATCGTGTCACGCAGCTCAGCATGTTTATTTATTAATAAGGGTTCAGGTGTGTCAGGGAGAGAGCTGCAATAAGTGCCGGCCAATCATCATACAGCACAGCTAAAGTGTTCAAGGTTTCTTTATTTGATGAAAGATGAAACACTAATAATTCATTTGGCAGGAAACAGAAAATGTTATCAATAATATTAAAGAGGAAGAAGTTGTTTTTTAAACAATGACTGCAGCAGACAGCTGCACGGAGCTCCTCACTGTGAGCAGCCCATTGGCTTCAACCTTCACCGACATGCTGCTGCCTCACTCATATTAGCGTTCTGTTTACACAGAGGCCGTCAGCTGACCTGGAGCCAGTCTGTGTGCCGAGGCGGGCGGAGCTTCAGCGCTCGGTTCAGCCTCACGGAGGTTTCAGTCATCACCACGAGCAGTGCAGCACATCAGGTTTAGTCCAATCATCTGTGACGCAGGCCACCACACGGGGAGTTTCAGTGTTCACAGGCTGCATGAAGTGCAGTTTCTGCTTTCTTCCACCAGGTGGCAGCGCTGACTCAGTCTGAGCTTCTCCCTCTACAGAGGGGAGAGGTATTAAAGAAACAACGATAGCAGCACACATCAGGTTAGAGAGCGTGGAGGCGAGGGTGGAGAGGGTGGAGGAGAGGATGGGGGAGAGCGTGGAGAGGGTGGGGAGGGTGGAGGAGAGGGTGTAGAGGGTGGAGGAGAGGGGAGAGGAGAGGATGGGGGAGAGCGTGGAGAGGGTGGAGGAGAGGGTAGAGGAGAGGATGGGGAGAGCGTGGAGAGGGTGGGAGGGTGGAGGAGAGGGTGTAGAGGGTGGAGGAGAGGGGAGAGGAGAGGATGGGGGAGAGCGTGGAGAGGGTGGAGGAGAGGGTAGAGGAGAGGATGGGGAGAGCGTGGAGAGGGTGTAGAGGGTGGAGGAGAGGGTAGAGGAGAGGATGGGGGAGAGCGTGGAGGCGAGGGTGGAGAGGGTGGACGAGAGGGTGTAGAGGGTGGTGGAGAGGGTAGAGGGGAGGATGGGGGAGAGCGTGTAGAGGGTGGAGGAGAGGGTAGAGGAGAGGATGGGGAGAACGTGGAGAGGGTGGAGGAGAGGGTGTAGAGGGTGGAGGAGAGGATGGGGGAGAGGGTGGGGAGGGTGGTGGAGAGCATTGAGAGGGTGGAGGAGAGGGTGGAGGAGAGGATGGGGGAGAGCGTGGAGGCGAGGGTGGAGAGGGTGGACGAGAGGGTGTAGAGGGTGGTGGAGAGGGTAGAGGGGAGGATGGGGGAGAGCGTGGTGAGGGTGGAGGACAGGGTGTAGAGGGTGGAGGAGAGGGTGGAGGAGAGGGCGGGGGCTTGTGATGGCTGCTGCAGTCAGCCTGATTGGGAGTTGTTGGAGTCAAACTGTTAAAGGTTGTCATTGTGTTACTTACAGTTGTAAGTCTTAGTTGCAGCAGCAGGATCAAAGACTCCCTCCCCGGCCTGTCTGTTGGCGGGGCGGCTGTAGTGTTTTATCATAGGCACATCCTGGGTGAAGGTTCTGTTTCCTGCTTAGTAAACTTCCTGCCTTTAGATTAGATTAAACTTTATTAATCCCTCGGGTGGGCTCCTCCGGGAAATTTGGTTTACCATAGCACCGACAGAAGTTACAGAATGTGAGCAGACCTTTTATGACCCTTTTGTGGGCAGGAGGTCACACAAACGCACCCCCAAACACAAACACACACTCACATACAGATGCTCGCACATACGTGCACACACATACACAAATAGCGCCTTATCTTTTAGAACCACAGGGGGGGTTTACAATGGGAGGTGCTTGTGTGTACTGTAACTGTTTTCAATAAAAGGCGGCAAGCGGAGGGTGAGGGAGGAGGTTTTCTGTAGCTGTCCCAGCTGCCCCAGTAGCTCTCCATTGAGTCTCTGATGTTTCACAGTGTGTCCTGATCATAAATTAGAGCAGCAGAAGCAAAGTCAGAATACAAAAGAGCAAAAGTTATAGTGGAAAAGACGAGTGAGACAGTGAAAAACTGCACTGTCGCCTCCAGTGAGCTGCAGCAGCGACAAAGCCAAACACAGGCGCCATCTTCAAGTTTAAGATCCTGACCAGGGAGCACCTGGTCAGGATCTTAAACTGCCTGAAGAGTGTTGCAGGGACATCTGTCCCACACAGAGGGAGGTTCCTGCTGGCATACTGAGACATCCCATAATGGTAACTGAGTAAATAAATGATGTGGATAACTTTCTTTCAATCGATGTTGTGATGACCCGTCAGTGTGAATGACCTGCAGCACTGGTACCAGATGTTTGACTGCAGGAACGGTGCATATATAACAGACACCTGCACCAGTTGCCTCAAAGACTTTGCTTCAATGCTCCGAGACCACATTTTAAATCCACGGAGGAAAAAATGTCTGAAAAATTAAACATTTTTAGATTAAAAGTAAAAACTATTTAAAATAAGTGAAAAAGAAAAATCAGCGATACACACAAAATAAGCAGATTTTCATATTTATGACGTAAACACTGGACAGATGTGCGGATCATGTCTACACTCATCGGTCCATGACCAAACCTGGACGTCGTGGGTCATGTTTTTGGACGTCTATGAGATTTCTTTATTTACATTGCTGTTATAAAAATGAGATGTATGAATAGAGATTATATACAAAACAATATGAATTATTGTGTGTTAGCGTGTCGATTTATTCAGTACATGTGGGATTTTTGTTTGTTAGTTTACATTCTACAATTTAATTTCTTTGTAACCAGGTGTAAACTGTCATTTATTAAAATGTGTTGAAATCCATGTTGAAATGTAAAATAATAATGGTTAAAGTGTTTTGTCGATGTGCACATTTTGAAACTGTCTGTGAGAAGCTCGGGACATTTCTGCTCCGTGTCCACTGAGCAGCTGCGCGATTTTGGTTTTAGCTCAACATCCTTCGCCATCTTGGAGACGTCCGCTGATCTCTCTGCAGTCCTTCACACATAACTGTTGCTGTACAGAAGACTACAGAGCCTGTACATGTAGAAGCATTAAAACAACTAAAAATGAGTCTAAATGAGTTTGACTTTGAAAAGATGTCCACATCGACCACATCTGGACTTGAAATAGCCCGTACAAGGAGGTCCTGTGGACATCAACACCAGACGTTCAGCAGACGTTAAAAAAGACGTCCCTTGGAGTTACAAATGGATGAAAATTAGATGTTCAAAAACGACTCATAAAAGGCGTCCCGTCGTGCACGTGTTCAGTCACGCGCAGCCTGGAAGCTTCATTTCTCACTGTGATAAACAAAGGCAGCACCAGGGGGCGCTGCTGGCCTTCCAGTGTTATGTAGACTGATGGCAGACGGGAGCCAGGTGTGGGACACGTTGGCAGGTTAACCAGTGACAAGGAGTTTTTATTGGCTGATAAATCACAATAGGACATGAGAAAACAACCTTTCAAAATAAAACAGGAAGTAACTCAAATACAAATGACTAATTAGTGACACATGATGACATCACAGAGAAAGAAACCAATAAAATCAAGGAGGACCCAACTCGCAGTCACGGACGTGCTGCAGCAGCTAAAAGATCAGGAAAGAAGTTCCCGCTGCTCGCCGGCATCTTCCTTCCTGGAACATTTTGGAACAGGTGAGCGCTCGCCAAGCGAGCAGGAAATACACTTTTCTCCAGCTGGACCGGAACGGAGGCTTACATCAAAGTCCCAACTCTTCTAAAAGCCTGATTGTAGGAATATTCACAGGATCCTAAACAGCTGTGGGCAGCCAATGAGAGGAGAACAGGAGTGAAAAGGGAGGAGCTAAAGCAGCAGAGGATGGCGAGGGCCGGAGAGGAGAGGAAGATTCTTCAGAAAATCTGCTGTAGGATGGTCCAGAATGTCAAACATGAGGCCCGGGGGCCAGAATCGGCCTGCCAGAACCTCCGATCCGGCCCGCTGGAAGGCTGTGGAAAATTATTTTAAACAGACGCCTTGTAAGCATCTGCCTGCACCGCAGCACTGCTTCAGATACCCCCCACTCCCCGGTTAAAGGATGAAAGTGGCCGGTGAGCTCCTGCTGCTCGCTGACTTGAGTCACGCTGAGCAGCTTTATTAGAAATCCTTCACACAGACAAACAGGAAGCCAGATCCTTCTGGTTAGACAGAGAAACACAGACTAAAACTGAGAGTCCAGAAAAGTCAGACGATGCAAACCGAACACAAAGAAATGAAGAAAACAAAGAGGAGCAGGAAGAGGGCATGGCAAGATGTCACCCGCCGTGACCTAGCAGCACAGAGGTGAATGTGATTCGCTGTGAGGGAAACTAACAAAATGCTGAGGGTCAAAGCTGAGGGTAAGGATGGAGACATGACTGCATCATCTGTACGTCTCCTCACCCTTCAGTCCTTCCATACCAGAGCCCACAAACGCTCCAGAAGAACAGAGACAGCGGACCACCAGGCGGGGGGAAGCTCGACTCCCCGTACTTTACATTTAATATCGTACGATATCACCTCACAGGAGCACAGCCCACCTAACCTGCAGTTCCTCTGACGTCCAGCAGAGGCAGCAGGGAGTCACTCCTGACAAACATGTTCACACAAACTGTACGCGGGGAGGACATCTCTGTAACTCACCTGTTTAAAGTTTGGTATTATTAGGGGCGTGGCCTCTTTGCTAGCTGTCTGCCCCGTGTTTGTGCTGTTGGAGCATTTGTAATTATCTGACCCATGACGTGGCCACTGTGAGGCTAATGTGCTAACAGAGCGTCCAAGAGGTGTGAGCTCCAGGTTCAGGATTCTGATTGGATGTTAGTGATCAGCAGGTGTGATCTCTAATAAGAGCCTGAGATTTAAAATCCCGCCCACTGACCTGCTGATCCGCCCACGTCTCGCTGATTATCGCATCAGAAGCTGTCCGAGTGTTTGTGGAGAAGTCAGAGGAAACACTTCCTGGTTGTTTCTGTTGAACTTTTACAGACATGAGGAAGAAAACGGACTTACTGCTTCCTTTAAAGACGGATATTAAACCCATAAATTTGGACTGCTGTGAATTTATTGGGTTTAATATGAACTGCAGTGAAACTGAACTGAGGTTAATCAGCTGCTTCGGCAGAGCAGCAGGACCTCGAGCACAACGACACGACGCATCCGATTCGTTAATGACCATGGGAAGGTGGAGCACGAGGGGCCGGTGAACTGGTGTGATGTCAGCACTAATCGTCGCTCGCTGGCCTGCTCAGAGCAGAGACGCCATCTGATCCCCGTCCCTCGTGGGCTCCATTTGGAGGTTTTCCAGGTGTGCTTAGCTGGAAGTGGACCCCAGAGAGGAGCCAGAGATTCCTGAACATAATTTCTGTGATGAGGGGGCGTGTCTGAGAAAAGCAGGTTGTGTTGTGGGAAACCTAACAAGTGAGCGAGGATGATGAGGGTGAAGCCCAGCAGTGAAATTTCTCAGTGAAGCAGCCGTCAGTAAATCCTGATGGTGTCTCTCTGGGACGGTCCCTCTCAGTTTTCCCTGGAAACCAGACTCTGGAAGCTTTGGAGCAGCGTCTCTGCTTTCTCACTGAAATCGGCCACTCGACGTTTGAGCCGCTGCTGTGTGAACGTGTTTTCAGTTTGTGTGTCTGTGCCGCAACGTTAATGAACTCTGGATGTAATAAAGTCGAGCTTTTCCTTCAGGAGTCAGCAGTAAATAATCTCACCGTCCCCACAACAATAACAGCTGGCCTCAGGTATTACACAGAGCCAACCTCCGAGCTGACATCGAAGGAATCATCGACGACATCAGCACGTCGGGGTTTCTGAACATGCAGGACATTAATCAACGTGTGGCATCCTCAGAGTCTTTTCCCGTGTTTCTATCCCGGCCCTGTTCCCGGCTGTTAGGCCCAAGTGTAAGCACGCGGCGTGAGCCCTGCAGAGAGGGACGGTGAGGACACATATGGACGTATGACGCACAAAGACGCTTTCTCCAGGCTGTCTGCCTGACCCGGTGTCTGCAGGATGTGAGGGCGTCTTCGGCACTTTGGGGCGGCTGAAGGCGTAAAGGTCGCGCCGGTCGCTCTCTGGATGTTTCCTGACAGCACAGGTGAGCTTTTGGGCGAGCTCAGGTGCAACAGATTTCTCTGCACGTCTCAGTCTGAAGGTTTCCTCTCTGCACTCTAACGCCTCGGGAGGAAGAGCTGGTTGCCAGGTAACAGCCTCATTAAGGCTGTGTTCACTTAATGTGTCTCGATGGGTTTGTTTTAATGTGATTCCAGTTTTATTGTTGGGCTTTAACTTTATGAGCTTTAATTTCCTTTTTTATGTTTTAATCTCCATCATTGTGAAGCAGTTTTATTGCCTCTGTAAACTCAGTGTGAGAGAGCGCCTGATAAATAAATCAGGAAATTATGGGATGCCATCGAGGAGTCCACAGATCGTCTTTGAAAGATTCGAGAATTTAGATGCTGAGCGTCTTTCGATGGGACTGCTAATCCAGAGCGCTCTCATACCAGGCCGTCAGACTCCGCCTCCCTGCTACACGCCGTTTTAACTTCCTGTTTAGCGACCACGCCTGTGTTGGGGGTGGGAGGGTGGAATCAGCATAAGTCACATGTTTTTAATAAGGCTGCAGCAGAAGTGAGACAACAACCACAAGAAATGATCCAGATGGTGATTGGTCAGGGATAAGAAGTGGGTCGCTGGGACATGTGACGCGGGAGCATCATTCTACTGGATTTCATCCATAACCCTGCATGTAGCATAAGAATGCGGACGGTCACCTTTTGCGTTCCTCGGGAACACCGCGGGACGTGACAAATCATCAGTATATTAGGCCTCGTGAGTGAGAACGGGCTGGGACAGGTGAGGGCCGTGAGGGCGGGGCAGGTCAGGAAGCATGAAGAAACTCAGACCAATCAGAAGGTAAAACCACCCGAGTTTACTGCGTGAAAGCTTCGTGGTTACAGACGGTGGTTTGGCTTGAAACAGACTGATGAATCACCGCCACCATGTCTCCGTGTCCCAAACAAAACAGGAAGTCCCGTCAGTTTCTCCTTATCATCAGCATGAGGACATAAAGTCTTTGAAAAGGACAAACATCGGCGAGCTTCAAACTGTCTGAGTGATGAGAAGCGTCACAGCAGAGCTCAGATGATGGCCCTTCAAACATCATGCCTGGGACAGCTGAGATAGGCTCCACCCCCACCCTGACCGCAGTAAGCGGTTAAGAAGGACAAGCGTTTAAAACTGTCACTGCCATGGAAGTCAGAAATACATCGATTTTCACACAAGCAAATTTTGCTGCTAAGTTTTAACTTTTTGTTGACACACAGGGAAGCGGCAGGCTGCATGACCTTTGACTCAGAAAAATAAAAACTGTCAGAACATGACAGCGTGGAGCCCGCTCAGCTGACTCAAAGCTTTCTGTCATGCTACCTGACTCCACAGGGTGACTAGTGATGGTGACTTACTTGCAGTATTTCTTGTCAGTATTAGTTAGCAGCACTGGTTAGTCGCAGTTATCAGTACGAAGCAGCAGTTTCCTGATCGGGGGTTTGCTGGTCGTCTGCAGCTGCAGAAAGATTTTCATACAACATGAACCACAAAGAGCAAAGTCAGATTATAAATGAGTCCAATAACGTATCTCTCACTTTAATCTGAGTTTGATTAATTAGACTGAGCGCTGCAGCCACACTGCCTCGTCTGATCAATACTGACAAATTAAGGAGGCTTCGTTTGAGGAAATTAAAAGTATAATTAATCAGTGATGGTCTGGGATTTTTTTCTGTTCTGAACCAGATTAATGTCCCTGATCAATAACACAGTGACGCTGCTGCCTGCTGAACACGCTGTAAACACAAAGACACGCTCTCAAACGGCAGACAGCCAATCATCTGTGGATATGAAAGTGTTCTCACACAGATCGCTCTTAACTGAGATTAAATAATCATCTGAGTCATAATTTAAAACGTCATTTTAAAGATTTGATTAAAACAAGCCAATGAATGAGAACCACAGAGAAACAACAATTTCATGAACAAAAGGTTGACCAGCAGAGCCACCATATCTATTATTAATGCAGGCGCAGGTCATTCTCATGTAACTGAAATATGAGCAGGTGTCTGTGGATTAGAGCGTCTTGCAGCCAAAGACACGGAGCTGCAGGCTCAACAAAAACGTTCCCAGAGCTCTTCAAACAGACTCGTTCGTCTCTCCAGCTTTGACGTCACCTCCGTCCGTGTGGACGAGCTGCTTTAACCTAACAAACCATTTCTCCCAGTCACTGATGTTTTACTCAGACCAGTGTTAGCCCAGCAGTATTCAGTGAATCTTATCACCTATTTCAACCAAATATTCTGCAGTGCAGCTGTTATAGGTGACATTTTAGTACAGTGTTACTCAGTGACTGCTCTGAGCATCAAACGTCTGCTCTTATTCTCAGCATCCTGCCGGTCCCCTCAGAAGCTCGGGATTCTCCTTCCCAGTCTCCAGACCTCTCCGGACGTTCTGCCAGAAGACTCCCGGGTGTTGGCCGGCCTGAGGCCAGCTCAGGTAGGTGCGTTTCTTTACCAGCTTCCTCATGCGGTAGCATGGAGACAGCTGCCAGGCTGGGATCTCCTCCAGAAACAACAGGATCAACACGTCCTTCTGCTCGTCAAACAGCCGGAAGCTGCAGCAGCACAGGACACGTTTCCTCTGCTGTTTAACATGGACCACACTAACTTAACAAGACAGCTTCAAATAATTATATTTTTGAATGCATGTCAGTCAGAGGTGGCAAGTACAAATCCTGGGAAAGATGTCAAAGAAAATAACACAGTCAAGCCAAGCAGACAGGATAATAGCAGCCAGCAGGGTTATTATAGTTACCTATAGCAAACTGAACTCTGAGACAAAAACATCTCAGAGCACTGAAAAGGAAAAAAACTACCTGACATGTGTTAGCTCACAAAGCAAACAAACGTACAGAAGAAATAATCTTAGTTTTAGTATTAATTTGGTAAATGTTCTGTCACAGGTTGGATAAGATAAGAGAACTCTTTATTGTCATTGCACAGTCATACATAGTACATAGTACAATGAAATTGGAAAACTGTCCTACGTCGGCACTACATATAACACAACACGATACGACACATCACAACCAACACGAACAACACAACACAGTATAATAACTTAGTAATAAAAAAGAAGAATAAGTGTATTTGTATTGCACACTGTTATTATTGCACATTAATTATTATTGCACCTTGTTATAAATATAAATATAATTATTATTACTGTTTTTACCGTTGTTAACTCTCCCCCTAAAAAAGTCCAGGGAGGTAGCCAGTCAGGTCAGCTGTTAGCATTGATCAGGGCTGTTGCCCTGTTGTAAAAGCTGTCCTTGAGTCCATATTGTTCAGGACCTCAGCAGCCTGAACCTCCTGCCAGACAGCAGCAGCTTAAACACCCGGTGTCCTGGGTGTGTGCAGTCCCGTAGGATGCTGCGTGGATGATGAGGCTTTGAACGATGTAGTTATTGCGACTTGTCTACAAGAGTCGAAAACTTCTGTTTATATTGAAATACCTGAAAGCTTGCTTGTTACAAATGCCCTGCATATAATAATCATTAACAAGATTAACACTCAAACTAAGGAAAAGTCAAATTGACATTTAATTATAAACTAATTAGAAATTATTATTGTTGCTTCCAAAACATATAGCATATGCTGTATCAGCATAAATGAGCCATCTTTGTTATGCAGTCCTTTAGTTAAGCTAATCAGAAAGTGATCCATATCCTGAACAACAGATAGAAAATGGAAGACAGCGCCCCCTCCTGGGTTAGGAGGGGGCGCCTAACCCCCCGCCTTATATGATTTACTCATGAAAGTGGCCACTTTCATGAGTAAATCATATAAGTTTTTACTATTTCTTTTCCATATGGGTAACCTCAGCCATCGCACCAAAGCACCAATATATATACATATATTTCTAATATACTTTACAATATAAAAAAATCCTCTATTTAAATGTAAAAGTAAGTAAAATTTGAATAGCCTGGTATCTGTAGTATATTTATGTGCAACAAGTTGAACCATATCTAACCTCTGTGTCATGCAGATGTAATTACTAGCATGTTATCAGACACAAAACTGAGAAACGTGTTAATTCTCTCCTGAAATTAATCACATTGCAATTAATATAAGTAACTTATAATCTCCAAAAGTTTATTCTGTTCATCTGGACGTAGCGTCAAACAGAATCAACTTTTGGAGATTTACTTACCTGGATCATTGAGAATTGAGAATTATAAGTTATAAGACTGTTTCTGCTATCGATACAATTTGTGTTGTTAATCCTGAATGATTCACGGTGACATTGTGTGGACAACAGCAGGCGTCACTCTGATGACTCTGAGGTTTGAACTGGGAAACTTACAGCAAACACTTTGCCTTAGCTCTCTCCTTCTTTATCATCTGTCTCCATCTCTGAGTGAACTTAGCTCTCTGTCTTTTCTCTCCTTGTCAAATCAGCAGCCAGACTTTAGCTGCAGCACACTGTGAGACAAACTGTTTGCTGATGTTGGCTGAGCTCATTGAAACGCTGCTTTCAGATGACCTGACACTTAAAATCGTCGCTCCCTTCATGCTCGCTCCTCTTCTGTAGAGCTAGCTAGATGCTGACCACAGCCTATGACACCTGCAGTCGTTCTGCTGTTGTGCCAAAACACAAAACGACACACAAAAAATCACAGCTAACGGCAGCTAACTGCAGCTAACTGCAGCTGCAGCTGCAGAAAAAGAGAAAGGCGTTCAGAAGCGGAGACAGGGACTGCTACAGAGAGGCCAAGTACAGGTTCACTAAAGAAGTGGACGTTGCTAAACATCAGCACTCTGAGAGGATGCAGCAGCAGATCTCAGAGAATGACTCGGCCTCTGTGTGGAAAGGTTTTAGGAATATCACCAACTACAAGCCTAAAACCCCCCACTCCACTGATGACTTGCTCTTAGCCAACACCCTTAACGACTTCTACTGTCGTTTAGACGAGCCATCAGGCAGCCTTCACACCTCCAACGGCCCCAACAATAGAGACACTTTGGACACTCATTCCCCCACCTCTCCCCCCTCCATAGAGCCATCACCACCTTCAAACTGTTCACCTACAACACCCCCTCCTCACCCCACACAAAAGAGGATTTCACACCACCTCCTCCCACCACAACTCTTCATATTCATGAAGCAGATGTGAGGAAGCAGTTTAAGAGTCTGAATGCTCGGAAAGCTCCCGGCCCAGACGGCGTGTCTCCTGCCACCCTCAGACACTGTGCAAATGAGCTGGCCCCAGTGTTTTCTGGCATCTTCAACTCCTCACTGCAGGCATGTCATGTGCCTGCCTGCTTCAAGTCCTCCACCATAATCCCTGTCCCCAAGAAACCTAGGATCACTGGACTAAATGACTACAGACCCGTGGCTCTGACATCTGTGGTCATGAAGTCATTTGAGCGCCTGGTTCTCTCCCATCTCAGGACCCTCACGGCCCCCCTCCTGGACCCCCTGCAGTTTGCATATAGAGCCAACAGGTCTGTAGACGACGCCATCAACATGGCCCTACACTTCATCCTGCAGCATCTGGACTCCCCAGGAACCTACGCCAGGATCCTGTTTGTGGACTTCAGCTCTGCCTTCAACACCATCCTTCCAGACCATCTCCGAGGCAAGCTTTCCCAGATGAATGTGCCTGATCCCATCTGCCGGTGGATCACTGACTTCCTGACGGACAGGAAGCCGCATGTGAGGCTGGGAAAGAATGTCTCGGACTCCCGGACCATCAGCACCGGCTCCCCTCAGGGCTGTGTTCTTTCTCCTCTGCTCTTCTCCCTGTACACCAACTGCTGCACCTCCACCCACCAGTCTGTCAAGCTAATCAAGTTTGCAGATGACACCACCGTTATTGGACTCATCTCGGACGGGGATGAGTCTGCCTACAGGAGGGAGGTTGAACGTCTGGTGTCCTGGTGCAGCCACAACAACCTGGTGCTGAATGCCCAGAAGACAGTGGAGATTATTGTGGACTTCAGGAAGCACACAGCCCCACTCCCCCCCATCATCCTGACTGACACCCCCATCACCTCTGTGGACTCATTCCGCTTCCTGGGTACCACCATCACCCAGGACCTGAAGTGGGAGCCCACCATCACCTCCGTCATCAAGAAAGCCCAGCAGAGGATGTACTTCCTGAGGCAGCTGAAGAAATTCAACCTGCCAACACGGACGATGATGCAATTCTACACTGCAATCATCGAGTCCATCCTCACCTCCTCCATCACCGTGTGGTACGCTGGAGCCACTATCAGGGACAAACAGAGACTGCAGCGTGTTGTGCGCTCTGCTGAGAAGGTGATTGGCTGCAGACTCCCATCTCTGCAGGACCTGTACACCTCCAGGACATTGCGGCGTGCAGCTCGGATCTCAGCTGACCCTTCTCACCCTGGACACAGTCTGTTTGACCTGCTCCCCTCAGGCAGGAGGCTCCGGTCCATTCGCACCAGAACCTCTCGCCATAAGAACAGTTTCTTCCCCTCTGCTGTTGGACACATGAACAATAACCGTATGACTGTTCCCACCACTAACACATGACCCTACGCTGTGTTCACTGCATCATTCCATGTTTGCACTGATCACCACCTGCACTCATGTATATATCTTTCTACGTAGCACTTTCAATTCTTATTCTTACTTTAATTTTTTCATGTCTATTTAAGCGCAATTTATGACAGTATGTTTGCACTGAAGCACCGCAGCAATTTCCTAATGTTGTAAACCTGCTCAACATTTGGCAATAAAACCCTTTCTGATTCTGATTCTGATTCTGATTCTGATTCTGATTCTAACGGCAGCTAACGGCAGCTAACTGCAGCACACGATTTTGCCTTTTTCATCTGTTTTTATGCCACATGTATTAATAATATTTATTATAAATATATGAACAGGATTTCCACTCATGTGTTTCTGCTTCGGTTTAAATCAGTTTGATGTTTGAAGGTCATGATGACGTGAAATAATAACTTCCCTCAAATGTGTTAAACCAAAAGTAACGAGCCTGCTTTGAAAATGCGAGAAGTAAAAAGTGCAAACATTACTGTAAAATTTAGGAATTAAAAGTAAAAAGTCCAAAAAACAATTACTCGAGTAAAGTACACACACCTGAAAATGCTACAGTAACAGAGTATTTGTATTTTGTTACGTCCCACCTGTGGACATCATTGATGTATAGCCTGAGAACAAACAGAGTCCATATTTGAACCATGTGCTCAGAGATGATGAAGAGCATCACTGCTGAACATAAACACAACCAAACACCGTCCACGTTGTTGTTTTCAATAAAGTTACGATTCTGTGGGGGCTGGCTTTGAGTGGAGGTTTGGAAAAGCGGCATGACTGCAGAGTGTTGGAGGGTTTGACAGAAAATGGATGTGCTCCCTCTCTTTGGATCGCTCTTCATGTCGTTTCTCCTTCTTCATCTCCATCTGAGCGAGGCCACCCTGGCAGATGGTAATTATGACTTCCTGTCAGCCTTTCTTCTTTCCGTGTCTCCGTCATTAAAGCCAGACCTGACAATTAGCCTTCAGTCCTCCCACAGCTTTCATCTTTCCTCGAACCTTATTTCTGTCAGAGGGGCTTCTTCTGTTGCTGGATTCCAAATTTTGGATGTGAAAATGAGCCTTGCTGTCACGTCCACCCACAGAGGGCTTCTGGGTAACGCAGTTCAAAGCGGACTGACAGGACTCAGATCTGCTGAACAGGAAAAACCCTCAGTCGGTGTGTGACTGCTTCATGAGTTTGTATCAATCAAACAGTTTTAATATTCACAATAATGTCACACCCATGTGACACACGTGTCAGCATCCTTGGTCCTCGTCCTCTCTCGGCATAGAACAGCATAGTCCCCTCTTTGGGATTTCCCTGTTAGCCCCGTGTCTCCATCCCGGAGAAATGGAGCTCCAAATCAGTCGAAGAATCGACATCCTGGTCGCGCTCCGTCAGCCATGTCTTGGAAAAAGTCATCACGCAGCTGTCCCTGAAGTGTCACTGGAATCGAACGTTCCCTGGAGTAAAAAACACAGAAAAACAAACTTAGGACTCCAAGCTGTCATTCACTGCTGTGTGACGGCCATCCCATCATGTGACCTCAGTGATTGTATGGGGTCACATGATTGTCGGGTTTTCTCTGTTTCCTTTTTGTTATCGTAGGGTGTGAGGGAACTGTTGTTTGTGTTGTGATTGTACAAATCAAACTGAAATGTAAACTCAGGCTTCAGAAAAGTTCTTTTTGTTTTCCTGAACAATTAAGAGCGAGCGGAGCCTTCACGGAGCCTTCACGGCGCCTTCACGGCGCCTTCACGGAGCCTTCACGGCGCCTTCACGGCGCCTTCACGGCGCCTTCACGGCGCCCTCAGCAGGCTCCACGAGAACAAGCCATCGTTTTCTTTACTGAAAGAACAAACACAGAGCAAAGAAGACGTTCACTTTGACTACAACAGAAACATCTTTACAGAAAACAGCTGATCTGACACATCACGAGTAAAGACAAATGAAGCAGAATCCTCTCTTTGCTCGGACCCTGCGGTGATTTCATCAATCTGCATCACGTCTGCTCTGCTTCACTGCTGCAGTGAAGTCAGTGCCACATACCTGACGTGTCCTTATCTGGGCTCGCTCACCCATACATCAGCAGTCAGGGTCAGAGGTCACCAGCATCTGGTTATCACCTGGCAGGGCCAGCAGTAGCTGACCAATCACCAACAAGGTTAAATGTGCTGACAGCTGTAAAGCTGTAATACCCGACAGATATGAAGAGAGAACAGAAAACAGCCTGAAGCTAACTCAGCGGCGTGACCAGCTGTCAAAGGTCCCATCAACATGAACTAAATCCAAATCCAACTGATTTATATAGCACATTTAAAAACAGAAAGTTTGCTGTACAGAAACAAAGGAGTGAAACACAAGATACAACCACTGACAACAACTCAGCCAATCGGCCAAAATCACTCCACATGGACCATGCATCCTTCACCTCCATAAAAACGTCATCAAGGTCGCGGAAAAGTGGGGTTTCTAAGGACGTAGGAAAAGAGAAGAGCTGAGAATTGAAACTGCCTTTCAGTCATCTCACCTTAAAGACGTGACACCGGATGTCCACTATGTTGAAACTCACCACATGTTGAACTTCGTTGTTTTATGGAGGTCGTGTAAACGAGAACAGGCTCTGACAACAAGAAGGAAGATTTAGCATCAGGTTTGCTGAAGCGGCGCAGAGTCAGTTTGTGCCTGTGCAGAGTATGAGGATTTCTGCTCACAGCAGAATATTTAAGTGAGTAATAAGAACGAGCGCGTGGATGCTCAGAGCTGTCCTCAGTGACGACAGCGAGCCCACTTATTGCGTATAAAGCGTAAAATCAATCTGATTTTCTGATATTTTTGCTTTTTGACCCAAACTAACTCTTTCCCTCCTGTTTAGGATTTCTGTGACTGCAGCCTCTCCGTTCTGCAGACCAAGCAGCTGTTATTATGGCCACCACGCTGATGCCTCCAGGTCTCCCAGTGAGGAACCTTCATGAGCAAACTGGGCTGTTGGAGCGCACCGCCTGCACGCACCTGGAAGCAGGTGAAGCTCTGTCAGAAGTCTCTGCTGTTACCCAGAGGCAGATGGCTTTTTGCAGGTTGAAAGCCCTCGTCACATGTTTTAATGCTGCTTCTTTACTGCATGGCTCTTTGTTGGGGTAAAATGTTCACTCCTTTAGCTCCAAACTCCCCCCAAAACATACAAGAAGACTGAGAAACACGTAATGTGACCCCATAAATGAATTGCGTAAACTGCAATAACATGAGTAACATGCTCATGAGGCCATGAAGCAATGACTCCTAACATGAAATGATGAAAAACATGTATCACTGAACTGATCATTACAGTAATAATTAGCTGCGGCTCGTCTGGGTTTGCATTTCGCTGGACGCTCGGGCTGTAAGCGAGGTTTAGTCTCACGAATCTGAGGCCGCTCCTTCGGGACTCGCAGCCTCAGCATCGCCTCCATCTGGAATGTAACCACCTATTTGTGCAGCGTTGGTGATCCTGGTGGGATTTGAACCCTTGACCCTGGCGGTGTCACCGTCTCGCTTCTAGCCTCACACCTTCGCTCTGTGAGTCCACAGGTGCAAAGAAAGCAGCTGCTGGTCCCCTCACCACATTCAGCCGTTTCCCCCCTTGAAACATCGCTCTTTGAGATATTTTTTAATGAACTGACAAAAAGCCGTTTTTACCCCCAGTGAAGAATGTGAAACATGTGCAATAAGAGGTAGAGAACTACAAACTCTGTACAGTTTTGTTTTCCCTTGTATATAGAAAACAGTACGATTACCCCACTCCGGACTTTATTTATACCCTTCTGTTTTCTCTGTCTTTATATTGTTATATTGTTAAAGTGTGATTTGACTTGGAAAGCTCTGCACAAGAATTCCAGTGTGCATGGACTGTTGGTCCTGTGTGCAAATGGCAAAATAAAAAATCTTGAATCTTGAAGAAGACTCTGCATTTGGATCTAATCCAGCACACCTGAGGAGGGCAGCGGACACAAATGATTGATGAGTTACTGTGTCTGATCGTGAAAAGTGTGGGAAGAGGCACAAAGGCACTGTGGAAAAGTCACAGTCTGCTGACATGAGTGTTTCGAGTGCCGTGTGTGACTGAAGAGGACTGTTGTTCCTGGGATCCCTGGACCCCGTCTCCCCTGCACATTCTGTAAATATATATGCATGTATGTATATATGTGTATATGCATGTATGTATATATGTGTATATGCATGTATGTATATATGTGTATATGCATGTATGTATTAGAGATGGCACGATACCACTTTTTTATGTCCAATACCGATATCATAAATTTGGATATCTGCCGATACCGATATGAATCCGATATAGTGTTTTTTAATCAACAAAACTGTTTTTTAAATATCTTGCTGCATTTTGTATAAGTTCATACTCAAGTTTAAAACAACAACTACACTAAAGCTATTCTGTTATACCTGTATGCAAAAAAAAATATTTCATAGTTCAGCAATACTGATCAATCTAATAAACTTAAACCTACACCATCCTCCCTATTCTGGTATTTTAAAGAGTACTTAGCGTAAATATTAAGCAACCTAACTAATAGGGTTCCAACTCCCAGCAACAACAAAAATAAATAAATAAAAAATAGGGAACCACCCCTCACGCTCCACCTCATGATGCTTAATCAACGTAATCAACCTTAATTTGATGCAGTGTGAAAAAAAATGCACAGAAATCAATTATTTTTCAAGAAATATTAAATAAATTCAACATCTTTCTTCAACAAAATTGCAGACTGCACAGATGGTACCTTCCCAAAGGAAAAAGTACTATAGCTTACTAGGGTATATATATTAGACTTAATAGTTACTATATACAGTAATTGACTTCTATTCATTTTGCATCAAATTAAAACTTTGGGTGTCAGATAATTATTTATTAAAAGCTCGACATTTTAAATGAGAATAAGAAAGAAAAGTATGTCTTTGTGCCCCCTTTTCCCTGTTAATGCCCTATTGGCCCCCCTGGCTAAACTTTGCTAGATCCGCCCCTGCACAGTTACCAGCGTCAGCTACGTAGAAAAAGATCCTGGTGTAGAAAGTAATATTAAATACATTCTAACAACAGCTGATCAAGCTTAAACGTGCTGCTGTTGTTCAGCCGCTGGTTTCCTCTTTCTGGTGCAAAGTGGGCCAAAAGCAAACTAGAGACACAGACTCGCGACAGAAAAGCCGATCAGCTGATCATTAAGCAGTTTCATGATTGAAGTAGCAGCAAGAAGAGGCAGTCGCTCCATATATCGCTTGTTAAGCTTAACGCAGGAATGCTTTACAAACATTCAGAGATGGACTTACACACTTGCTTTACTTCTCTCGGGATAACTTTGTCGGAGATGAAATGCCGGGTTGCTAGCGAAGCTCCAAATGCTATCCAGACCACCACAGGTCCCGCATGCCACAGCTGCTCTATCACGTGATGCATACTGCTCCGAGTGCTAACGTTCTGAGGTGAGTTACGGCGTGTTGCAAGTTTTGTGAGGTGCTTTCGTGATATTTAATGGATCGGATTACATTTTTAATTTTTCTCCGATATCCGATCCAGTAATTTAGGTCAGTATCGGACCGATACCGATATGTAATATCGGATCGGTCCATCTCTAGTATGTATATATGTGTATATGCATGTATGTATATATGTGTATGTGCATGTATGTATATATGTGTATATGCATGTATGTATATATGTGTATATGCATGTATGTATATATGTTTATATGCATGTATGTATATATGTGTATATGCATGTATGTATATATGTGTATGTGCATGTATGTATATATGTGTATATGCATGTATGTATATATGTGTATATGCATGTATGTATATATGTGTATGTGCATGTATGTATATATGTGTATGTGCATGTATGTATATATGTGTATATGCATGTATGTATATATGTGTATATGCATGTATGTATATATGTGTATATGCATGTATGTATATATGTGTATGTGCATGTATGTATATATGTGTATATGCATGTATGTATATATGTGTATATGCATTCTATGTATATATGTGTGCATCACTTGGTGTGACTTTTGTAAATAAACTGTTGAACGTGCTTCCTGAGTCCGGGCTTCAGTTCCTGCACTGTGAAAAGTAAAGCTGTGTAAGTTCTCTAAAACCGTTTCTGTGAACACTAAGTTTGACATCAAAGAATATGATTTCTATAAAACTTTTATTTGTACGCTTTGACTGTGTCAGATGTTCATAAAACATTTATTACTATGTTATAACAACACACAAAGCATTCATATTTGCCAAATAAAGCTACAACATGAGGCTACAGATGATAATAAATTAGGAGCCATTTAGAGCCAAATGAGCTGAACTTCCATCACTTCCTTTAACATGTGACGTCTGCATGATTTACTTCTATAATCTCCACATATCGAGGAGTTTCTCCAAATGTGTTCGTCTCTTTGTCAGTCAGGGTGATTTTACAGCTCAGGTAAAAAAAAAGTCGGACAGGAAGTGAACTGACAGGAAGTGAACTGACAGGAAGTGAACTTTAACAGTTCCGTTTGAGTCTTGCTTAGATGATGTGAACCACCTCATGGATTTTCCTTCTTGTATTATGGATTGACCTGATTGTAAATCACTTGTAACTTTAGTCTTACAAATGTATGCAGAAGCAGCTTCTCACACCTTAAACTACATCGTGCTGCAGCAAACTCAATTACTAATTCTTCTGGGATCTGATGGTCAAACTTTTCAAAGGTGTGGAGTAAAAGACCTTTTCTGTGATGATGCAGATGTTGTGACCAAGAATCTGACAGCTTTGATAGTAGTAACAGTGTCTTAGACGTTAACGCTAGTTTTACAAACACATTCTTCTTCATGTCTGTTTACGTGATTTTTATGGACAAAGTGATTTTAAATCATACAACCATCATCTAACTTTGCTCTGTCTTGATGCATGTTCAGTCATTCAGGTAGGTAAATCCAGTGTCAGTGTCAGCTGACTGCAGGCTTCAACCTTATAAACAGAACATTTGCACAATGACTGAAACCAGCAGCACTGACTGAACAAAGGCTGGGAGGTCAGTTTATGGTTGTCATAACCACTGATCAACAACCATTGACCAATAACCATGAGTCACAGAGAGTTGGGGAATGGCTGCAATCACAGCATTGTAAGATGGTGAAGGATGCACCCTTAGGCCCCTCCTCCATTCAGAGATGGTCTTTCCCTTTTCACATAAATGGCCTCCTTGACTCCTCCCTCAAACCAGCGTTCCTCCCTGTCCAGGATGTTACATCCTCATCCTTGAAAGAGTGTCCACTGGCCTGTAGGTGTAAATAGACTGCAGAGTCCTGGCCTGACGAGGTGGCTCTGCTGTGTTGTAGCCAGAGGTTGTTTGGTTTCCCTGATGTATAAATCCTGGCAATTCTCCTGCACTTAGATTAGATTAGATTAGATTAGATTAGATAAAACTTTATTAATCTCTCGGGTGGGTTCCTCCGGGAAATTCGGTTTCCAATAGCACAGCACCGACAGAAGTTACAGAATGTAAGCAGAAATATATCATATATACACACATATGAATACAGAGACAGATACAGAGACAGCCTCCACCACTCTCAGCACTGGAGCCCCCCAGGGGTGTGTTCTGAGTCCCCTGCTGTACTCTTTGTACACATATGACTGCGTGGCCACTACCAGCTCCACCACCATCATCAAGTTTGCTGACGACACCGTCGTGGTGGGCCTGATCTCTGATAACAACGAGACGGCCTACCTGAAGGAGATTAGGAATCTGGAGAACTGGTGCCAGAGGAACAACCTCCTTCTAAACGTCAGTAAGACAAAGGAGCTGATAGTGGACTTCAGCACTAAGCAGGAGAGGAACTACCAGACCCCCGTCATCAACGAGTGCCCAGTGGAGAGAGTGGACAGCTTCAAATACCTCGGAGTTCACATCACGCAGGACCTGTCATGGTCCTGTCACATCAACACCGTGGTGAAAAAGGCCCGACAGCGTCTCTACCACCTCAGACGCTTGAGAGACTTCCAACTGCCCTCCAAGGTGCTCAGGAACTTTTACTCGTGCACCATAGAGAGCATCCTGGCGGGAAACATCTTAACCTGGTTCGGGAACAGCACCATGCAGGACAGACGAGCTCTACAGAGGGTTGTGCGGTCAGCTGAGCGCACCATCCGCTCCGAGCTCCCTGACCTGCACTCAATCTACAGCAGGCGGTGCTGGACCAAGGCCAGGAAGATGGTGAAGGACCTCAGCCATCCCAACAACAGACTGTTCTCTCTGTTGAGGTCAGGAAAGCGATTCCACTCCCTGAAGACCAACACAGAGAGACTGAGGAGGAGCTTCTTCCCGCAGGCGATACGGTCTCTCAATCACACCACCACACAGTACTGACCCACACATATGGTTCTTACACACACTGGACTTTCTGGACATTGTTTCACTTCATTACTTAAATCACGCTGCTGTTATTGTGTATATATTTATTTATATTTCTTCATACAGGGATAGCTCAGTAGGTAGAGTGGTTGCCCCATGATCGGAAGGTCGGGGGTTCGATTCCCCTTAACAGCTACCCTGAGGTACCCCTGAGCAAGGTACCGTCCCTACACACTGCTCCCCGGGCGCCCAATGGCTGCCCACTGCTTCACTGAGTGAATGGGTTAAATGCAGAGAGCAATTTCCCCACGGGGACCAATAAAGTACAATAATGTACACACATTCTTATATAGTTCTATATTGTGTATTTTGTTGTACAGTTATTTTATTTTCAACTTTAATTTATATATTTTATCTTATTCTTCCCAGTTAAATTTACCCTTCATTCTAATTTGTGTTGTACAGTTATTTCATTTTTAACCTTAATTTATATTTTATTCCTTCCTAGTTAAATTTACCCTTTTTAATTTTTCATATTTATTTCCTATCTTATTCATAGCCTCTTTTTTTAGGTCACGAGCAGTTGTTTAAGCATTTCACTACATATCGTACTGTGTATGACTGTGTACGTGACAAATAAAATTTGAATTTGAAATACAGAGACAGACAAATACAGAGCATACAAAGGGATAAATAGAACAAATAGGAATAACAGTACAAGGGAATTGCACATTTCAGGTGTTGTGAGTCTATTGCATCGTTGGATATTAACAAAAGTATTGCACAAAAGGTATTGCACAGTGAGGTGAAGAGGCACTACAGCGCAGTTGTTCCCCCTCCTTTGTCCCCCTGTCTCCCCTCCCTCTCCCCTCCAGGAGTTAAACAGTCTGATGGCGTGTGGGACAAAGGAGTTTTTAAGTCTGTTGGTTCTTGTCTTGGGGAGAAGCAACTTGTCACTGAACAGACTCTTCTGGTTGCTTATGGCCGTGTGCAGAGGATGCCCAGTATTGTTCATAATGTCCATCAGTTTCTTTAATGTCCTTTTCTCTGCCACTGTCACCAGAGTGTCCAGCTTCACGCCGACCACAGAGCTAGCCCTCCTGATCAGTTTCTCCAGCCTGGATGAGCCCGAGGTTTGGTATAACCAGAATATAGCTATCTACCCCCATAAACTTTATAGTGGTTTATTTCTGATAATAAACATTAAATATTATAATATCCTGCTTTGGGCAGAAAAGGAAAAAGATGAATTAATTATTTTACGTTATGCACAAAATATAATGGTGCATGTTTTCAATAGGGCAGTCTGTATCTGTGAAAGTGTTGATCTGCTCATTACATCACACTTTAACACTGTTTTCTTTCAGAACTTCGATTATTTCCTCCAGTTTGTTATTGTCCTGTTACACAAGTTTCAGGGTAATATTACTCAACTGTAACCACTGTTGCTACCATGATATTACTTGGATGTTACATGGTTATTACTTTGGTAAATGACCACATTGTTACACTCTTGTTTCCCCTTGTTACCCTTCTATTACCGCTTTATTACCACGTCATTACCGAGCTGTAATACAAAGTGCTAGCGTAAATGTGAAAGTAGATGACCGGCTGTTTTTGGTCTCTGGGTGACTCTTCATCCCGCTCATGGTTGCAGCACCAGCTCATCACTTCATGGACTGTATAAGTTTGCAGAGACACTGCAGAGTCGTGAGCAGAGAGAGGCCGATTGTCCTGATTTTAGATAGAGGCGGAGCATCCACACCGGCCATCCAAACAGACTTTTGACACGAAGCGCCCTAATTTGGTCTTTTAACTCGGCTGGTCCTGTTGGGCTGAAGGAAACCCGGAAAAGTGAGCTGGGTTTGCTGTTCTCGCTGAATCTCTCCTCTAACCCACGAACTCAAGTCACAGATATTTGAAAACCCTGAAGTTGGCTTTAGTAACTCCAGTTTTCACACAGAAATAGCAAAACGTGGAGAAGAATGGAGGGATTACTGACGATTAAGAAGCCAGCGAGTAATCCACCGACGGGCCATGACTCCATCGCTCTGCTTGCCCGACAAAAGCCTCCAAAATCCCCCCGAAAAAGAAAAAACAACTTCACTTCAAACAGCTGCTGTGAATGGCAGCAGAAAGCCTCCTCCTCCTTCAAAACCGCTTAGCAGGAAGCCTGAAAATAAACTGGGCCATGCGAACACGAGGCCTCGAATTCCCTGCGTATCTCAGCTGCCTCCCGATTGAGCGTCGATGGGATAATAACGCAGATCTGTCACGGCGCCGGCGTCCTGGGGATAAATCTTCAGAGGTGCAGGTGCTGACGGCGCTGCTGAAAACAGCATTGTGTTTCTGTCAGATGCTTTCTGCTCACGAGCAGCTTCGGCTTTTCCCAGCTGCTCGTGCAGCTGCAGGTGACGGCTGCAGGGCGCCGCTCACCTGCTCGTGCAGCTGCAGACGAGCAGGTGACGGCTGCAGGGCGCCGCTCCTCCATCACCACTTTTATGCTCACTGTCCTCCGCACTTACACTGAGTTTGATTTATAGCTGCTCAGTTTTCTTGGACTTTCCTAAAGTAGCTCTTTATCATTGGGTGAAAGAGGCTGTATTAGCCCCTCCCCCTCGAAAGAAGCTTACTTCTGATTGGCTGCCCTTCACAAACAGGACTCACAGCAGTGAGGGGGCAGTAGCAGCAGTCAGCACCAGCCTCTGCAGTTTGTTAAATAAATACTACTCACATAGTCACTCTGACTCGGACCAGCAGGATGATCCTGTGAACCAGAGACTGTGAGGCGATAATAAAACACAGTCACAGGTGTATGAGCAGACGTCTCCCATGACGCCTGAAGGTGGCGCTGTAAAGCCAGAGTTTGGTTTTGACATTATAAGATTATAACATTAAGAATCTGTTTCCTGAGTCACAGCGGTTACTGACATCCTCATGAACTCTGCTGATCCAGGATCTGTTTTCCTGATCTGACCAGCAGGTGAAACCTGAACTCCTTCAGCGTGACTTTAACGTGACGTAAAACATTTGTTTGAATTTGCTGCTCGCGCTTTGACCCGCTTGCCTCAACGTCTCACTCGTTTGAGTGAAGTTTCCATCAGAGAGCAGCCGAGCCAATCAGCTGAGTGCAAACAGAGCGAGAGATAAAGGAGGAGGACAAAGAGGAGGTGAATCTAATTTACTTGTCTGAGCAGCAGCACGGTGAACACACAGACGAACGGCCGACAGAGCGAACGACGGCCGTCTGAGGTCCAGGAGGCTGCGTTTGACTTTAATCAGCCTGGGCTTTGATATCAGCAGGTGAAAGTCATTTCAAACTTCACGCGGCTGCTTTGTCTTTCAGATTATGATTACTGTCTGATTATGAAGAGCTCCTCTGTCAGAGGCCAGCGCAGGTTTTAACTCAAACTGTCAAAATGGAAATGCACAGATTTAAGCTGCTGGAGTTTCTCCTGCAGCTCACATCTCTGCACAGACTCTGGAACAGCAAACACCTATTGTTACTGCAGGCAGAGCAGGTCACCTACTGACTGGGAGGTTGGTAGTTTGATGCCTGACTGCTCACATCTTCAGGCCAACTTACCCTTGGGGCAAGGTACTGAACCCCAAGCTGAGCGTCAGTGTGTGAATGTGGGGTCGAAGGTCACATGGGCAGTAACAGAGGGGGGGGGGATTCAGACAAACAGCCAACATCAAGATCTGAACCCAGTGCTGTTCTGTTACAGGAACATCAGGAGTGTCCATAAGTCTGAGATCTCTGACCGAACCTGGATGGTTTACAGACGAACGCAGCGAGGACCTTTGAGTGAAAGCGCGAACAGGACGTTTGCTTCGTCCTCTGGCCATTCGGTCAACAAACACCATCACCTCCCCACCCACCAATCCGAGTGATTCTATTCTATTCTATTCTATTCTATGGAGCTGGAGACCTTCTAGACCTTCAGAGCAGGAAGTTTTATTGCTGCGGTCGGTTCATGAACAGTGTGGAGTCCTTCCAGGCTTTTTATGGCATCTCACTGTTTTAACTGTGCAGCTGTTGCTTTCTGCAGGAATCCGAGCCGCACTCGGAATCTGGGAGATTCGTCCAGTAAAGGAAAAGTGAGGACTACAGGGACGACGGCCCCATCGGCAGATCCTCGCCCTCACCTGGAGAACTCTGGAGTTCAAAGAGACTCTGAGGTCAGAGGAGGTCAGAGAGTCACACAGGACTGAAGGCTCAGTCTGCACTCATAGCAAATGCATCTCAAAGCTCCTCAGTGGAGGAGGTGCAGGTGGAGTCTACAGGTGGAGGGAAACGGGAGCTTCTCTGCTGCCACCACAGCCTGCTGCAGGTGGGTGGATGTACCTCACACTGGAGCTGAGTGTGAAACTGTCTCAGTTTGACCTCACAGTGGATGTGTGGAGGTTCTTTAGTGCACCCCATCGGACAGATCAAAGACCTGCAGAGAGGTCAACAATTCAGATTTCTGTGAGTCCACTTTTAGGTCACAGATACATAAACAAACAAATAAGGGGTGGGGGTGTTTTCATAGATAGAGGACGGCTCGTTGGAAGTTTAAAAGTGTGAAAATCCCAAACCTCGGGAAGGTTTGGGATTTTCAGGAAGCAGGTTCAGGAAGCAGGCGTCGGTCCAGAGGTTTATTTGGGATTCATGGGGAGAAAGGTACGAGAGACAGGTCGGACTTGAACTGAATGGAGAAAACACAAGGACACGACCTTCAAAATAAAACAGGAAGTAAAAGGAAGGAGGACTATTATAACCTTCACATGCACGTGTACATGTACACACCCGGTGTACTTCAGCAGTAGCGCAGCACTGCACTCTTCCTTCAGTCTCACATTAACCGACCCGTCGGTGCCCCCCAGCTCTGCTCCGAGTGCACGCCGCTGCTCGGGTCACCGATCTGTATGCACCTGCAGGGGGCGCTGTCATGTTTTAAACTGTTTTTCTTTCATTTTTAAATGAAACATCTTTGATTTTACAGCCGTCAGCGCGATGAAGCCTCAGTCTGTTTCAGGCTCAGCTTCTCATCTGTAGCCAAATTCAAAAACCCTTCTTCACGATCTTCCTCCTCATCCTCTCCTCTCACTTCCTGCCACCTCCCTCCGTGTTTTCTCACACTGACCGTGTGTCGTTTCATCACCTCCTCCTCTCCTGGCCTTTCCTTTCATTTCTTATTCATGCTGTTTCAGCCTTTGATTCTGGTCCTGTCTGACTCCAGCTGTCAGCCGGACGGACAGAGGAGGCTGGAGGAGAGGATCACACTGAGATTGTACGCTTTAAAAAGAGAGCGAGCTGGAGGAGAGAATGAAAGAGTGTAAAGAAGTTTACTGTGGCTGCACTTCAAATCCAGCATCACAGAGATGCTGCAGAAGAAAGAAAACAAGCTCAGGATGAAACAGTGCTGGGATCTTGTTCCTGATCCCGTCTGAAAAACATCATGAATCCAAAGATCAACAGCTGCAAGGCCAAAGTGAAGAAGGCGGGAGAAATGTGAAAACCAGAGGTTCAGAGATTATCAGCCTGCCGTTTGGACCTAAGCTCACATTTATCCATCAAACGGCCCTTTGTCTGTCTCTGTCATCACCTGAGCAACACGCTCGAAAGCCACGGACTCCAAACTGGACTCACTCAGGGACACATGACCGTCAGATTTACAGGTTGAAATACAAAACACTGGAGTAAAGGTGAACTCTGGTTTTAGCAGCACCTGGGTGGTGGAGCTGCTTTCCATCAGAAACTTTAGCTGTGGCTTCCTGTTGGGTTACTGTGTCTTTGTGCAGCTCACCAGCAAACGTGTGTTTGTGTCATTTACAATTTCAATTTCCTGCAGATGTAAAACGTGGAAATGTGAGTCCATATTTTTCTTATTATTGTGTGTGTGTGTGTGTGTGTGTGCGCGTGCGTCTTGTGTGTGTGTGTGTGTGTATGTGTGTGTGTGTCTGTGTCTGTGTGTGTGTGTGTGTGCGCGCGCGTCTTGTGTGTGTGTGTGTGCGTGCATGCGTCTTGTGTGTGTGTGTGTGTGTGTGTGCGTGCATGCGTCTTGTGTGTGTGTGTGTGTGTGTGTGTGTGTGTGTGTGTGTGTGTGTGCGTGCATGCGTCTTGTGTGTGTGTGTGTGCGTGCATGCGTCTTGTGTGTGTGTGTGTGTGTGTGCGCGTCTTGTGTACGTGTGTGTGTGCATGTGTCTTGTGTGTGTGTGTGCGCGCGTCTTGTGTGTGTGTGTGTGTGCGTGCGTCTTGTGTGTGTGCGCGCGCGTCTTGTGTGTGTGTGTGTGTGTGTGTGTGTGCGTGCGTCTTGTGTGTGTGCGCGCGCGTCTTGTGTGTGTGTGTGCGCGTCTTGTGTGTGTGCGCGCGTGTCTTGTGTGTGTGTGTGTGTGTGTGTGTGCGCGCGCGTCTTGTGTGTGTGTATGTGTGTGTGTGTCTGTGTCTGTGTGTGTGTGTGTGTGTGTGCGTGCATGCGTCTTGTGTGTGTGTGTGTGCGTGCATGCGTCTTGTGTGTGTGTGTGTGTGTGTGTGTGCGTGCATGCGTCTTGTGTGTGTGTGTGTGTGTGCGTGCATGCGTCTTGTGTGTGTGTGTGTGTGTGTGTGCATGCATGCGTCTTGTGTGTGTGTGTGTGTGTGTGTGCGTGCATGCGTCTTGTCTGTGTGTGTGTGTGTGCGTGCATGCGTCTTGTGTGTGTGTGTGTGTGTGTGTGTGCGTGCGTGCATGCGTCTTGTGTGTGTGTGTGTGTGTGTGCGTGCATGCGTCTTGTCTGTGTGTGTGTGTGTGCGTGCATGCGTCTTGTGTGTGTGTGTGTGTGTGTGTGTGCGTGCGTGCATGCGTCTTGTGTGTGTGTGTGTGTGTGTGTGCGCGTCTTGTGTACGTGTGTGTGTGCGTGCGTCTTGTGTGTGTGTGTGCGCGCGTCTTGTGTGTGTGTGTGTGCGCGTCTTGTGTGTGTGTGTGTGCGCGTCTTGTGTACGTGTGTGTGTGTGTGCGTCTTGTGTGTGTGTGTGCGCGCGTCTTGTGTGTGTGTGTGTGCGCGTGTTGTGCGTGTGTGTGCGCGCGTCTTGTGCGTGTGTGTGCGTGTCTTGTGTGTGTCTGTGTGCGCGTCTTGTGCGTGTGTGTGCGCGCGTCTTGTGTGTGTGTGTGCGTGTCTTGTGCGTGTGTGTGCGCGCGTCTTGTGTGTGTGTGCGCGCGTCTTGTGTGTGTGTGTGTGCGCGTCTTGTGCGTGTGTGTGCGTGTCTTGTGTGTGTGTCTGTGCGCGTGTCTTGTGTGTGTGTGTGTGCGCGTCTTGTGTGTGTGTGTGTGCGCGTCTTGTGTGTGTCTGTGTGCGTGTCTTGTGTGTGTGTCTGTGCGCGCGTCTTGTGCGTGTCTGTGTGCGCGTCTTGTGTGTGTGTGTGTGTGTGTGCGCGTCTTGTGCGTGTGTGTGCGCGCGTCTTGTGCGTGTGTGTGCGCGCGTCTTGTGTGTGTGTGTGTGTGTGCGCGTCTTGTGCGTGTGTGTGTGCGTGCATGCGTCTTGTGTGTGTCTGTGTGCGTGTCTTGTGTGTGTGTGTCTTGTGTGTGTGTCTGTGTGCGCGTCTTGTGCGTGTGTGTGCGCGTGTCTTGTGTGTGTGTCTTTGTGCGCGTCTTGTGTGTGTGTGTGCGCGTGTCTTGTGTGTGTGTCTGTGTGCGCGTCTTGTGTGTGTGTGTGCGTGTCTTGTGTGTGTGTCTGTGTGCGCGTCTTGTGCGTGTGTGTGCGCGCGTCTTGTGTGTGTGTGCGTGCGTCATCTTGTGTGCGTGTCTTGTGTGTGTGTCTGTGTGCGCGTCTTGTGCGTGTGTGTGCGCGCGTCTTGTGTGTGTGTGTGTGCGTGTCTTGTGTGCGCGTCTTGTGTGTGTCTGTGTGCGCGTCTTGTGCGTGTGTGTGTGCGCGTCTTGTGTGTGTCTGTGTGCGTGTCTTGTGTGTGTGTCTGTGTGCGCGTCTTGTGTGTGTGTGTGCGCGCGTCTTGTGTGTGTGTGTGTGCGCGTGTTGTGCGTGTGTGTGCGCGCGTCTTGTGTGTGTGTGTGTGCGCGCGTCTTGTGCGTGTCTGTGTGCGCGTCTTGTGTGTGTGTGTGTGTGTGTGCGTGCGTCATGTGTGTGTGCGTGCGTCTTGTGTGTGTCTGTGTGCGCGTCTTGTGCGTGTCTGTGTGCGCGTCTTGTGCGTGTCTGTGTGCGTGCGTCATGTGTGTGTGCGCGCGTCTTGTGTGTGTGTGTGTGTGCGCGTGTTGTGCGTGTGTGTGCGCGCGTCTTGTGTGTGTGTCTGTGCGCGCGTCTTGTGCGTGTCTGTGTGCGCATCTTGTGTGTGTGTGTGTGTGTGTGCGTGCGTCATGTGTGTGTGCGTGCGTCTTGTGTGTGTCTGTGTGCGCGTCTTGTGCGTGTCTGTGTGCGCGTCTTGTGTGTGTGTGTGTGCGTGCGTCATGTGTGTGTGCGCGCGTCTTGTGTGTGTCTGTGTGCGCGTCTTGTGCGTGTGTGTGCGCCCGTCTTGTGTGTGTCTGTGTGCGCGTCTTGTGCGTGTGTGTGCGCGCGTCTTGTGTGTGTGTGTGCGTGTCTTGTGTGTGTGTGTGTGCGCGTCTTGTGCGTGTGTGTGCGTGTCTTGTGTGTGTGTCTGTGTGCGCGTCTTGTGTGTGTGTGTGCGCGCGTCTTGTGTGTGTGTGTGCGTGTCTTGTGTGTGTGTGCGTCTTGTGCGTGTGTGTCTGTGTGCGCGTCTTGTGCGTGTGTGTGCGCGCGTCTTGTGTGTGTGTGTGCGTGTCTTGTGTGTGTGTGTGTGCGCGTCTTGTGCGTGTGTGTCTGTGTGCGCGTCTTGTGCGTGTGTGTGCGCGTGTCTTGTGTGTGTCTGTGTGCGCGTCTTGTGCGTGTGTGTGCGCGCGTCTTGTGTGTGTGTGTGCGTGTCTTGTGCGTGTGTGTGCGCGCGTCTTGTGTGTGTGTGCGCGCGTCTTGTGTGTGTGTGTGTGCGCGTCTTGTGCGTGTGTGTGCGTGTCTTGTGTGTGTGTCTGTGCGCGTGTCTTGTGTGTGTGTGTGTGCGCGTCTTGTGTGTGTGTGTGTGCGCGTCTTGTGTGTGTCTGTGTGCGTGTCTTGTGTGTGTGTCTGTGCGCGCGTCTTGTGCGTGTCTGTGTGCGCGTCTTGTGTGTGTGTGTGTGTGTGTGCGTGCGTCATGTGTGTGTGCGTGCGTCTTGTGTGTGTGCGCGCGCGTCTTGTGCGTGTGTGTGCACGCGTCTTGTGTGTGTGTGTGCGTGCGTCTTGTGTGTGTGCGCGCGCGTCTTGTGTGTGTGTGTGTGTGTGCGCGCGCGTCTTGTGTGTGTGTGTGTGTGTGCGCGCATCTTGTGTGTGTGTGTGTGTGTGTGTGTGTGTGTGCGTGTGCCCGGCAGCTGTAAACCTAGAAAATACTCCCATTAAGATGAGTCAGTCATGCAGGGTGGAGAGGGGAGGCTGCAGTGAGGAGGAGGAAGACAAACATCCTGTCAGGAGAGGAGGCGTCAGAGCCTGCAGCAGAGGGAGCGAGGAGGCGAATAGTGATGTGGCGTTGGGGCCGATCGGCCCCTCCTCGGCTGCGGGCGATGAAGAAGCTTCAGTCTGATTATCCCGAGTGATGACTGAAGGCGTATCTGCAGATCTGCTGAGAGGGAAGCTCAGAGCGCTTCACTGTGAATCATTAACTTCAAGGTTTCAGATTGAAAATCAATGAGGGGCTGCTTCCAAACCAAAACAGCTGTAAGAACAAAGAACCAGTGACTCCGTCAGCTACACCTCGATAGTCCAACGATGAATCCGAGAGCTGTGTGTGAGCCGCAGATGTGGGTGGGTGTTGGTGGAGTTCAGACTCGGTCACTGAGGTGGAAACACGTCTGAAACCATCAGCGTGAACGCAGCTCATTACTGCACCCACACAGGAAGCTCAGTCTCCACCACACACGTGTAGAAACACCTCCACCCCTTCGTCCCGTGGTCTGAGAGGAGCAGAGGGATGGGGCATAGTGCACATGGCAGAGGCTTCTGCAGGGACCAACATGTGCTGTCATCCTCATGAGCTCCAGCAGCACAGCTGCATAACTGAGGAAAGCCATCAGGCACATCTGGAGCTTGATGAAGCCAGAAACACAATAAAGGATCTGAACTCATCAGTTCATGATGCAGCTCAGTGGAACTTTTCATTTTTATCCATGTTTTAGGAACTTTTTCAGTAGTGTGGATGTATTTAAACTTTACATCAGTCAGTCTGTATTTAGCTGGAGAAAGGACAAAGTGATGTAGCCCGAGGAATACGACGTCTTTGCTGCCAGAGTCGACGTTCCCGGCGCTCACGCTAGATCAGACACTTCAGGCTCAGATCGATCCGGCAGGAAGCAAAAGCCTGACGTCTCACTAACATCCAGTCAGGAACACGAGGCTGTATCTGAATGTGTAGTTAAGGTTAGGCAGAAAGATCTAACACTGAAAAATGTAATAGTGCGTTTTAAAAACACGGAAACACTTCAGCCAGCCGACAGAGTCGTCACCCCGTCGGCTGCTGGGAGGAGCATCCTCGTGGAGCACAAAGTAATGAATCTTTCATGTAACGTCCTGTTTGTGCGGCCGTGTCACCTCAGCGTTCCTCACCATCGGTGGTTTTGTTGTACTCCTCTGGTTCATGCTGTACTGTCGCTCTTTTAAAGGTTAGCGTCATCACAGTTTGAGGTTTTTATTTCTGCATGTGTTTCCTCTCAGAAGGTCCAACCCGCCTTAACTGCCTCCACCTGTGTCTCATTTCCTGATCAGCCGTCTCCGTGAGCTTTCCTCTGTCAGTTCATCCAGATCAGCCTTCCACATTTTTTGGCCTCTTGAGTTTCAGTTTAGACTTTGTTGGCACCTGTGCAGGGTTTTGTTTTCCTTTGTGAGATTATTATATTATCTTATGCCACGTTATACCCCTAATTAAAGATTGTCATTTTAGGTTGCATTGTGCTCCTGATGTAGAAGAAGGTGACAGCTATTACATTTATTAGACTGATTGGTATTACATTAGACTGCTGATTTATAAGAAATGCTGTTGTGTAGAGTCATGGCCTTTCTCTTCTGATTACAAAGAGAACAGAGCACACTGTAGATCATCCTGACCATCTCATCAGGAGGAGACAAAACAGGAAGCCAAGGCCGTCACTCAGAAAGAATGTGAATGCTTAGTGTGGAGGGGGGCCGAAGCTATAAGAATGTGAGGAACACCCTCCTGTCCACATGTCCCCTCCGGATGGTTAATGCTCAAAGTGTTGTATGGAAAAAAGAGATTGTTGAGCATTTATACACCGAGTGTTGTTCTTCCTTCAGCCCAAAGATCAAAGAATTGGAATATTTAACACCTTCCATAATTGTTCCTGTTGTGTTTTCAGGGTTTTGTGTTTGTTGAAGTTTAATGCTGTGGTGGTGGCGTGGTCCCTGGCTCAGCTGCAGGGGTGGTGCAGTGAGCTCATGGGGCGGTGCCAAGGAGGCTGGAGGGACAGGTGTGCACGATAAACCTGATGAGGTTTCTCCTCTTTATGTAGTGACGCCAGAGACCAGTTGGGAAGTTGGAAAGTATCGAACCCTGCATGTGTGGAAGTATAATAACCACTGTAATAATCATAGCAGTGTGTGGGCTCGGTCTTTACAAATACGTTGTCGTTATCAGCTTCAGCTGTGTCTCGTTCCCCTGATGGTGACTCTTCACTCTGCTTCTTGGATTTAGTTGTTTTTGGATGTAAAGCACCCGTGATGCCCGCCATGTCTTTGACTTTGTTTCTCAGGTTTCCTCTGTGGCTTTCTGAGTTTCCTCTTAAGAACATTTCATGAAACAAAATAAAATTAAAGCCCTTCCATCATCATCATCACCTTCCTGCATTATAACTGTCTGCACCTAAAATTTAAATGAATTAATTTAGCTGACTCTGTGACTTGCAGTGTTTAGTCGAACTCTGGTTGTCATGATTCTGCTGTGTGGCAGGCAGGAAGTGGACCCAAACGCAAGCTCACAGAGGCAGGAATGAACTCAAAACACAGCACATTGCTGGAGGGAAACGGCGAAACAAACTGATTAGAAACTACACTGGGAAGCAAAACACTAGCACACAGAAACACATGGCCATGAATGAGGGGGAACGCGACACTGAACAGAGGGAGACGCGGACATAAATACACAGAGGTTTAACGAGGGAGGTGGGAGCACACGGGGAACACAGATAATCGTAACGAGACAGGGCAGGAGCAACACAACATGACGCATACTGACGGGAGACCGTCAAAGTAAAACAGGAAGTACACAGCGGCGCAGACAGGAGGAGAGAGGGAGCACGGGGAGAGCGCAGACATAACGGGCTGGGGAAAACATGGAATAAAACACGAGGGGAAACGAGGGCTCACAGATACACAGAGGGGCACACAGGGGTAAAAGTCACAAGGGGAAGTCAAATAAGGAACAAAATACAAAAATACATGAAACTAAGAATGCTGGGTCAACATGGCCCAGGATCATGACACTGGTTCGTTTCCAGCTCTGTGTGTTTCCTAATGAACTTGTGAACGCTGATCCGACTTCGAGACGGACCAGTTAGCCAGTGTTTGTTCCACGTTTGAGCTGAACAAACTCCCGTAACCACATCTGCTTTGCATCCTGGGATGAGGCAAATATAACTATTGATGTGCAAAGGTCTGTAGGGCTGGCAACTAGCTGTGAAATGTACATAAACTCTCCTGTATTTACTTTTGTTGCTCCACATCAGGCAAACATCTGTCCCTGCTGAAGAGAAGCACCCCCAGAGCATGATGCTGCCACCACCATATTTGACAGTGGGGATGGTGTGTTCAGAGTGATGTGCAGTGTTAGTTTTCCGCCACACAAAGCGTTTTGCATTTTGGTCTCATCTGACCAGAGCAGCTTCCTCCCCTTCTACCAAAGGGGGCTGAATAATTACGCACACCCCACTTTGCAGTTATTTATTTGTAAAAAATGTTTGGAATGATGGATGATTTTCGTTCCACTTCTCACGTGTGCACCACTTTGTGTTGGTCTTTCACCTGGAATTCCAATAAAACTGATTCATGTTTGTGGCTGTAATGTGACAAATGTGGAAAAGTTCAAGGGGCTTTTGCAAGTCACTGTAGAGGCAAAACTCAACTAAAAAGAAGTTGGTGCAGTAAATACAGTTAACAGTAATGCTAAATATGTGCACTGGTTTTACAAACCAACGTTTTTACAGCAAGGGGAAGAAAAAGCTGAAGGAACTCTTCACAGATTCTCTTTGATTAAAGGAAAAAAAGAATAGATTGTCATGGACAGATAGAGCTGGGTGTCATCTGCATAGCAGTGAAAATGTATGCTATGTCTTCAAATGATGCTGCCTAAGGGAAGCATGTATAATGTAAACAGAATTGGTCCTAGCACTGAACCCTGTGGAACTCCATAATTAACCTCAGTGTGTGAAGAGGACTCTCCATTTACATGAACAAACTGGAGTCTATTAGATAGATATGATACAAACCACTGCAGTGCAGTACCTGTAATACCTACAGCATGTTCTAATCGCTCTAATGGGATATTATGGTCGACAGTATCGAAGCGAGGTGTAGTTCAGGGGATTCAAAGAAGACTGGAATATGTGAAGATGGGAATTTGACCACAAACGCAGGAAGATCTTGTCCCTCCAATCCGCTTACATGATTCAGTCTTCTATGAAGGACTTTTTACATCGTGCAGTCTGCTGGGTCCATGCTTGTCTGACAAATAACTAAATACTCAGCAGCAGACACGAGCAGAGAGGATGGATCATTTAGGATCGAGCAGGTTTCCCAACCCAGACCAGCAGAATGAAGAAACAGGAACCAAACTGACCAATGACAGAAGTCCAAGGTGGCAGGTGCACTGATGCTGACGATGGGGTCACTGGGACCTGGCAGTGATCACAGAGGAGAAGGTACTCTTGTCTTTGGTTTCCAGGATGAGGATGGTGGATCTCTACTAACAAAGCAAGCTCCAAATTAATTTGGGCTGGGAAGTGTGTGTAGCACAGAGATGCTCAGATTACGGGATTACAAACTTCAGGAATGTTGAGATGGACATTAGCCTGACAGTAAGCGTGTAATGACCAGGCAAAGACGTTGGCACATACATATTAAAGTGTTGCTGTTAGTCTTCGTGTGTCTGAGCTAAAAGCAGCATTTATTTTACAGACGAGGATGCCCCTGAACCTCTGAACATATCCCTTCATGAACAGCTGTTTTCTGTTTGCCACCAAACTTTTCTTGTGTTGTTGACCTCCTGGACTTCAGCCTGAGGATCGCAGGAGCTGCAAACTGACCTTAAACGTGACACCTATGTCAGCAGGAACAGTGATACAAAAATGAGTCATACCAATTTGTCGGTATCTAAATGTCACCTGTTCTCTGTGTGCGGCCCTTCGCTCTGCCCCGGGGCTAATGGACACAGAATTAACACTGAAATGCTCTGAAGCTATCAAACTGACACATTTTTAAGGTTAATTGCATCATTAGACTCAGGCGGAGGGAAAGAAAAGATTCCCAAAAATGTCACTCGGTTGTCCGCAAGCGCCGCTTTATTCCAGACAAAGGCAGGATGTGATGCTGCTTCTTACCTTTGTTAAGGTACAAGTCATAGTCTGAATTCAACACTGAGGCCCATGGAGGGTCAGACTGTTTGTTGTTGTTCTTTTAATATGAGGAGCAAGAAGCAACCATCGTGGAGCCAGTCTGTGTCTCTGTAATCACATGACGTCCTCATTTGTCTCTTATCAATAAAACGCGATGGTAAATAAATAAATGGCCTGTATTTATATAGCGCTTTACTCAGTCCCTAAGGACCCCAAAGCTCTTTACACATCCAGTCATCCACACATTCACACACTGGTGATGGCAGCTACATTGTAGCCACAGCCACCCTGGGGCGCACTGACAGAGGAGAGGCTGCCGGACACTGGCGCCACCGGGCCCTCTGACCACCACCAGTAGGCAACAGGTGGAGTCGCCCAAGGACACAACGACCGAGACTGTTGGAGCCGGGGCTCGAACCGGCAACCTTCCGATTACAAGGCGAACTCCCAACTCTTGAGCCACGATCGCCCGTGAAGCGAGGCGAACACTCTTTAATAACGAGCATCATTTCACAGAGCGTGGTCTGGCTAAGCAGGCCTTACCACTGAATGACCTCACAGAGACTGCAGTCCTCGTTTCTATAGGTGCATGATTCATGGACTGTAAATACCCAGCGTGTACTGTATTTGTTCCCTAGTAACAAGAAAACGCAGCCTGTGTCTGAGGAAAGGGGAAAATCATGGCGGCACTGCTAAACTTAAACACGGCGAGTATGAGTGCAGCCTCGGGGCGTTTTCATCGTTTAGCCATGACAAATATTAGTTTGGGTTCAGTTCAGGTGTGTCAGGCTTGTGTAGCTAATGCTGTACACACACACACACACACACACACACACGCACACACACGCACACACACACACACACACACAGGCGCTCATGAATAACAGTGACTCATGTTTTACTCCCCGAAGCAGATCAATTTAATCTGTTCTCACTGTGTGTGTGAAAAACATGCTTTTCTGCCATAGTGAGGTCCGATGTGCAGTTCTTACGTCCAGTGAGAGGACGTCCATGAAAACCGAGGACATCGCTTTGTGACGGTGCTTCAGCAGGTCATGTGACGCCTCATACCTGGACGTGTGTTTTTTAAACAGCTGAATGTGGTTCAGATAAAAGTAGTGATGTGTGTGTGTGTGTGTGTGTGTCTGGGCCGCGCTGCTGCAGGGATGTTAGAGCGCTGAAACCACAGCTGTAGGAAAGAGGACATAAGTGAAGCACAAAGTGTTTTCAGCAGCACGCTGACATTTAGCCTCTGAAAGCTTTTCCACAGGAAGAAGAAAAGATTGTGGTCATGAATTTTGGAAACAACAGAAACCTTTCTTCCTCTGGAATCCTGAATTATTGATCAGAACATGAATTTCCCAGCTGGGAGGTTTTATTTTCTCCCATCTCCTGCACTGCTCTGTGTCTGAGAGATGATGATCTTCCCACCAAAGCTCTCCGGCCAAGCAAAAATCCAACAGAAGCATAAAGTTTTATACGGTTTTAGTGCGGAATGAGCACTTTTCACAGAAGCCTGTGATGAAAGCCCAACAGCATCACTACAGGAGCCTCTTCAGTTAAAGCCAGATCCTGCACCACGCTGGAAAAAGCTCCAAATTGGTGCTTTTGTTTGCACTCAGATCTAAAACAGCACAGCAATTCTTAAAACTGACTAAAGGACACAGAGGAAGGAGACAATGTTTTAATATCACTGCATGTACGTGTTTCATATTTAATGCTGCTCACATGAAACCGTGTTTAATGATTTAAAGTGAAGACGACACGTGTACCAAGAAATGTGCTCATGAAAGTTGTAGAGGACTGACAGGAACCTTGGTTCCTCAGGGACTCACGCCGAGGATGGCTGAAGGAGATTTTACATATTAGATGAAATCCACGACTTTTATTTGATTTGCTCAGCTGGTCAGGAGGAAACTGCTGCTGCTGGTGTCCAGACAGCAGGAGGCGCTGCATATCAGTATCTTTTTTTTTTTTTTTTTTTTTTTTTTTTTTTTTTTAAATGACATCAGAAACAGCAGTATGCGACATTACGTGATGGCAGAGCTTCAGTTCATCCTTTGTCATTTTTTTTTTTTTTTTTTTTTTTTTTTTAATAAATAGGACAGGGGGAATGAATGAGAGAGAGAGGGGGAGAGAAAGAAAGAAAACCCAAGGGGAGAAGAGACGGTGAGAAGGGGGGGGAAGAGAGACAAAAAAAAAAAAAAAACTCCTGGGTCACCTGTATGGAGAAAAAACAAACAAACAAACAAACAAACAAACAGAGGAGACAGCAAACAACAAAGAGCAACATAATAATAGAGAAAACAAAGCACCATCACAATAAACTAGCTAGTCATAGATATCAGTATTTACTAAGTAATAAACGATATTGTGCAGCACGCAAGATAGACAGCGCACAGTGTGCTTTGAGGCAGCAGCCAAGAAAGCTTTAGTCCGCGTCTGTGAATACCCATGTGTGCATACCTGTGTGGATCAGCATGCTTGCATTCCAAAGGTTTCTCCATGTAATGATCTGCTAGGGAGTGTGGGGGGGCCACAGCCCCATCCTCCAGGGTGTGAAGCGGGTATGGAGGAGATCAAAACTCCAGACATCCAGAGGCCCCCAGAACACAAGAGACCATGGAAGACCAACAGAGGGGCAGCCGCGCCACTGTTCCAGTAAGAGCTGAGGAGAGTCCCAGATGAGGGCTCACTCAGCAGCCGCGGAGCAGAAGCCAGGGGGGGTTGCAGTGACGCGCCCGTGAGCTCCGCCGGCCCCCAGCTGCGCCTGAGTGACCGAGCCCTAGGCCGAGAGGCCGGGGGCACCCCACCTCCAAAGGGGCCCGAGCGAGCCCCAGGCCCCAGGCCCCGACAAGCGGCCGCCAAGGAGTGAGCCGGTGTGTACCCGGACGCCCACCCCCAGACACAAAGAACCACCAACACACCGACACCTGAGGGAGTCCGCCACCGGCAGGGGAAGTGGTGGTGGGTGGAGATAGGCCTCCAAACCTTGGAGGGCCTGAGGTGTCCCCAGAGAGGTGGCGTCTGATACCCAACCTGACATATAGACACAGACATACAGGCACACACAGACACAAACATCCATTCCCACCCTCATGCTCTCATATGCACTCACTCCACACTCAACCAACGTGGAGACAGACATAAAGAGACGCTGTACACACAATCACACTCCCCAAGCGTACTCTACAAACCGGGTCTAGGTACCCTTGCCCCTGGAGGGGGGAATTGCACCCAGACCCAGGTGGTGTTACCCTTTTCCCTGCGGTGGGGAGAGGCAGACCACCCCGACTCCGCAGCAGCAGGGAGGCCCCACACCCCAGACCGCAGTCGGACGGCCAACTCCTCCTACTAGCCCTCCCGCTCCAGCAGGCCGCAGAGAATGGGGGTGGGAGAAGACTCCAAACCTCCCTCCACCCGCTCATTGTAGTGTTGATGCATATGTGTTCTAAGGTGCAATTAAAACCCAGGAGGGCTTGGAGCTACCTGCCAAGGAGCAGCAGGTAAGCGCATGGTCCCTCCTGCTAGCCCTCAATGACTAAGTGTATCATACTGCATATCAGTATCACAAGTCCATGAATGTCCCCAACGAGGGGGGGGCCACCAACAAAGACTCAAAACTGTGTGATGCTGATGATGACAGGACATGATCTGCGTCCTGTGTCACACATACAGAGATTATCAGCAGCACTTTTCAGCTCTTCTGTTTTCATCATCATCGTCCATGGACAGGATGTTAGCTGAGCTAGCCGCTACAGCAACCTGCGTCCGCCTGTCACTCAAAGGCCACGCCCCTAACAATGCAAACTTTAATCCAGGTGAGTTATAACAACTTGTCTTGTACAGGTGTGTCAGGCTGTGATATTAATGTGGACGTAAAGGCTCTGACACACAGGTGTGACTCTGGGTTTAAGGAACAAGTGCTTATACTTTTAAAAACAGCGCCATCTTCCGTCGGTACGGAACGTCATGTGATGTAAACCAACCACAGTGCAAAGGTCAGTGAGGGTGGGTTTACCCACACTCACAGGCTGTCATCACGCGGCTCACGTGAGGTCACGACAGAAGCACAGTGATCCACGTCAGCGGCGTCACAGCAGGTCCCACAGCAAGTGGAACTGCTGAGGTCACATGGACAGTCTGACGCTAATGAGCTGGCTAACCAATGGGAGGCCGGCAAGGGGGCAGGTGCAGCCTGATTGGATGAGACAGTTTGTGTGTAAACGTAGTCGTCACTGTGGAGACTTTCCTGTTTGTGAGGATTGTGAAATTGCTGTACGCCCACCACACACGCACACACACACACAAAACTATTCATCATTGTTTGTGTGTGTGTGTGTGTGTGTGTGTGTGTGTGTGTGTGTGTGTGCGTGTGTGTGTGTGTGTGTGTGTGTGTGTGTGTGCGTGTGTGTTGCTGCCCGCAGAGATCATTTGGTTGAGTGATCTTAATAACTTTGCGATTGCACACACACACACACAGGGTAAATGTTTCTCATTGGCTGTGTGATGCAGCCTCTGGAGGAGGAGGAAGATGGATGAAGATGAGGAAATAGAATCAGTGAGGGAGGATGGATGAAGCGATCTGAGCGTGTGCATAAACAATAGAGAAGTTTTTGCTCCTCCTCAGCTGCTTCATTAACACGCCGAGCTGCAGTGATGGTAAACTCGATTCTTTTTACTGAATTGAGTTTGACTGAGTCACTCATGAATCCGGTTTTTGAGTCAGAGAGTGCAAAAAATGGATATTTTCACTTAAACTGAATTTGTTTTTCTTTTCATGTAAATCCTGCTGCTAAGATGAGTGATTGAAAAAAATATCTTAAAGAGCAAAAAAGAGCAAAAAACTTGAGATTTCTAAAGGGAACATTTATTTTATTCTATTTGTATTTTCCTCAAATGTGTCAAATATATATTTTCTCATCTAAAAAATTTTGTGAAATAGTGAATTTCATATAGTTTTTCCTTTAGTCTGCTTGTTATCTTTGCAAAACAAACAAAGACTGAATGTTACATTGTGTCAGTCAGACTATCAGACTTCATCTCAGGTGAAGGAGCAACTCTTCCACGGTAACACGCTCTGAGTTTCAGCAGCGGAGAACCAGGAGGGAGGGGTGAGTGAGTCATATGTAAATGGCCTGTATTTGTATAGCACTTTACTCAGTCCCTAAGGACCCCAAAGCACTTTACACTACATTCAGTTATTCACACATTAGTGATGGCAGCTACATTGTAGCACCTGGGGCGCACTGACAGAGGGGAGGCACCGGGCCCTCTGACCACCACCAGTAGGCAAACATGGGGTTAGTATCTTGCCCAGGAATATTTGGCATGTAGCCCGGGATTGAACCACCGACCTTCTGATTAGCGGCTAACCTGCTCTGCCACCTGAGCTACAACTACCCAACCCTTACATGTAGCTCGAGCATCCACTGAGCTGTGTGCCAGGGGGCGCTAATGCACCTTAACATTGGTCGCCAACCAAGAAGAAGAAGAAGCTGTGAGCCAGGAGGGAGGGGGTGAGTAACTCAAACGTGCTGTTAGCATGTTAGCAGAGCGATGCAACTGTGAACTGAGGAGCTATTGTCTCGATGTGAGCTTCTACTCAGGGTTTTTTCTTCCAGTTCAGAGCAGAAATGTTTTTGTTTAGAAACTGGCTGTTGTTTTTTTCCACAACTTTAATTATAAGCTAGATATATTTCTGCTAATGGTTAGTTTGCTAACAGCAACAGGGATGAGTCAGTGAGTCAGTTGGGCTTGTGAATCATGATTTACGAGTCAGTAAAGTTATTCTCGAGTATTGAACGATTCGTTCATGACTCGCACATCCCTACCGAGCTGCTCGGTGCAAAGCTCCAGAAGTGCGTCCTGTCACGGCGAGGATGATTTCAGACTCGTGGCAGCAGGTTTAAGAAGAGCAGGAACTTTATTGAGACGAGGCTGAGACAAACACACATGGGACGGCACGGCGAGGCTGACGGCGCCTCTAATGGTGCACATAGACCGGGGAAAACACGACAACCTGCAAAAGTCCAACAAAAAGTTCAGGGGGCGGAGCTTGGCCAGAGACTGGCATTACTGGCTGTGCTGGCATCAAAAAGCCCAGGACCGCAGTTTGTGAACACTGAGCAACATTTACAGCACATTTTACTCTTTAGGTCACTTTGAAGATATTTAGGCTGAAATTAAATTATTTATAAAAATTTTTTTTAATTATTTAATTTTTTTAAACTTTATTTGAAGTTTAAATATTTCATGGATGAAGTGATTTTGTAACACTGTTGAAGAGACTTTGGTAAAACTGTGAGTCATTGTGAACAAAGAATAAAACTCTGGGAGAACCAGGAAAACTTTGATTGGTATTCCCACCATCAGAGGGGCCTCTGGGAACCGCAGGATCACCTGCTGGGTCCACAGCGCCTGAGGCTCCCCCGCCCCACCTGGAGCTTTTGGCACACTCTCTGCCTCGGCCTCGCTCACTAACAGCTGTGTGTCATTCATGTGTGAACTCCCGGCTCTCTGATGATGCTGGAGTTTGTTTCTCAGCTGAGACGGGAACGTCTCGCTGATGTTCCTGTCTCAGAGACGTACAGAAACCTGCCCGAGTACACCTCTGCTCTCGCTCCGGATGGTGGGTTAGCTGATAAACATGATTTCTACAAGTCTGGACAATTTTCCAAAGAAAACTCCAACAGGAGGAGACGTTCATCCCTGTCTGTCTGCCTCCAGCCGGCGGTGTGCACGGCACCGCTCACCCCGACCAAACCGATGGACACGCTGAGGCTGCTGGGAAATGTACGTAGAAGAGCAGCGACCAACACCCGAGTGTCAGCGGCTGAGAAATGAAACCACATTTATGGAAAGAAAGTGGGAGGCTGAGAGCGTCGGCGTGGGAACGGTCAGACCACAACCACAAAATCCAAAAGTAAGACAGCAGACCAGAACCACAGCAGGGTGACACCCTACCCCACCCTCACAGTGGGTTCACCTGAAGCTTTGGCTGACTGTGACCCACACCTGTTGTCACACCCAGGCAGAGGATCAACATGGGGTCCACGGCCCTCTTAGGGACACTTCCCACAGGGCTTAAACATCTGGGACTCTCACCAACTGAAGAAGCATCTTGGATGAAACTTCTTAAAGAAGTCCAGATGTTTGTGAGCCGTTTGGACTGAAACGTGACGCGTGATCCGACTCGACATCCTCAGAATGATGCAGAGCGTTTACAGCTTTTATAACGTCCTTTTAAGCCCTTATTGGTTCCTGCACATCTGAGTGACCTTCAGCGTCTCCAGCACCTCCACCAGCGTGTGAGGTCCTCCTGCCTCCACCTGCCTCCTCTCTAAAGCTCCCTGCTCCATACTAATGGGCCTCCTTCAGTTTCTTTCACTGCTCACGCTCCACCGCTGCACGTTTTCAGCTCCTCTGTAAGAAGACAGATCACTTCCCTGCGTCAGGCTGCTGACCTTTGTGTGATGTATAGGGTCATCTGATCTGCCGTTTCTCAGATTTATGAGACCGCCTGCTGTAAAACACGGTGACCTATGTGGAAAACAACGTTTTTGGGACGTTGGCCAGCAGGCAGGGTTCTGAACGAGAGCAGAAAGATAAGCTGAGCTTCATGTTTTTCACTCTCAGGTCCGACTGGACGTCCACGCCTCGGCGTGTTCAGGACGCTCGGTGAATTTAACCCTCCAGAAAGAAAGAAAGCTGCCACAGCATCATTCAGGCGTGCTTTCAGTTTAAAAGCTGAACACAGCTTAATGGAAGCAGCATTCTTCACGTGAGCCGGCGGCGTCCTCAATCCAGCTGCATATTAACGGCTTCAGGTTCCTCTGCACACCTGAGCCGGAAGATTTGGAGAGCCGCGGCTAATCACGCGTCCTTTTAAGAGCTGAGGTGTGCTCACACAGCTGAATGGTGCTGATGAGTTCCTGCAGAGAGTGATTACAAAGAGCCGCTGCTCATCCTCACATTGAACCCTGACAGCACGATCTGAAAATGAACCAATCAGCAGCGAGCTGTGTGTTCACCTTCAAACACTTCACAGGACATGAGCTGCAGAAAGGATACAGAGCGTTGTATGAGCCTACGCTCTTATTTGGAGTTTCAAAGAAAACACAGGAGAGCAGACGGCGTGGGATATCGTGACAGAGGTTATTCTTATAATCTCTCTGCATGATGTTAACACGAGTTCACACGTCCATCTGAACGCTGGGAGGATACTCCGACATTCCACTATTGAGGGGGAAAAGAACAGGAAATAACATTCAATTGAACTTTATTTATACAGCGCCAAATCACAACAACAGTCACCTCAAGGCGCTTTATATTGTACAGTAGCTCATACAATAATAGATACAGAGGAAAAACCCAACAATCATATGACCCCCTATGAGCAGCACTTTGGCGACAGTGGGAAGGAAAAACTCCCTTTTGACAGGAAGAAACCTCCGGCAGAACCAGGCTCAGGGAGGGGCGGGGCCATCTGCTGTGATTGGTTGGGGTGAGAGAAGGAAGACAGGACAAAGACATGCTGTGGAAGAGAGACAGAGGTTAATAACAGATATGATTCAATGCAGAGAGGTCTGTTAACACATAGTGAGTGAAGAAGAAACCCCCAGTGCATCATGGGAATCCCCGGCAGCCTACGTCTATTGCAGCATAACTAAGGGAGGATTCAGGGTCACCTGGTCCAGCCCTAACTATATGCTTTAGCAAAAAGGAAAGTTTGAAGCCTAATCTTGAAAGTAGAGATAGTGTCTGTCTCCTGAATCCAAACTGGAAGCTGGTTCCACAGAAGAGGGGCCTGAAAACTGAAGGCTCTGCCTCCCATTCTACTTTTAAATACTCTAGGAACAACAAGTAGGCCTGCAGAGCGAGAGCGAAGTGCTCTAATAGGGTGATATGGTACTACAAGGTCATTAAGATAAGATGGGGCCTGATTATTTAAGACCTTGCATGTGAGGAGCAGGATTTTGAATTCTGGATTTAACAGGAAGCCAAAACAGGAGAAATCTGCTCTCTCTTTCTAGTCCCTGTCAGGACTCTTGCTGCAGCATTTTGGATCAGCTGAAGGCTTTTCAGGGAGTTTTTAGGACTTCCTGATAATAATGAATTACAGTCGTCCAGCCTGGAAGTAATAAATGCATGAACTAGTTTTTCAGCGTCACTCTGAGACAGGATATTTCTGTTGGATATTCTGATCCAGATTCTTCCCACATCTCATGATGATGATGATGATGATGATGTCATCCACAAAGCCCTGAGCAGCACGTCCTTGCAGCTCATCTCGTGCTTCCTCCACGGCACACTGAGGCGTCACTCCTGAAGGCTTTCTGGTCCTCAGATCTTTTTCTGCTGAGTGAAAGGTTTTACTGATGCTGCTGCTGAAAATTATGCACCAGAGAGAGCCAGCACGACCTTATCCTCTGCAGCAACAAGGAGAGGAAGCGTGAGCCTCTCTCTGAAGTAATAATCACCAACGAGCAACAGAAGAAGCGTGGAACAAACAACTTCCTGTTCCCAAGCTGAAGCTGCACAGACGTCCGTCTGGCATCAATTAAATTAATTAAAAAAACATTAACAAATACAAAATGAAAACAGAACATGAATCCAAATATAAACAGAAGACAACAAAATAAATAAACAGAATAAAATGAAGTCGCAGGTTAGGCATGCTTTTGATAATTAGCATCACATCTGATCAGTCATGTGACTCGTATCTAAGTTTGGGCTAGCGAGCAGCTCACTGCTGAGGGCGTCCACGCACAGCGGGAGGCTGCACCGAGGCGTGACAGCGCTGTCCGTGGTGCTGAAGGCAAACGAGGACCAAAAAGTTTTCAGATTTAATTGAAACCATAAAGATCACCTCACAGACGGTCAAACACACAGCAGGCACAGGTAACACTGGCCAGGTAAGCACAGCGACGCCAAGCAGAAAGTGTGAGGTTCAGGTACGAAAACACAGATCCTCAGATGGCAGGAAGTGATGACCACATCTGCAGCTGCACGTCCACGTTACACCGTCCAGATGTGGCTGCTGTGTGGTGCCACACCTGCCCACATCTGGAACAGACAACATCAAAACACGTTACAGCTTTATTCAAAAACACTACAAAGTCCTCACAAACAACAGTGACCCACAGGACCCCGGCTCGAGTCCCGGGACGACGGCGCCGTCTCTCTGATGAACCGAGGGCGAAGCAAAGCTGGAGCAAACAGCACCACCTCTGTGGAGATTTCTACGTCACCTGCTCATCAATGCTGTGATTAATACACATGGAAGCAGGAGCTACAGGTGATACAGAGTCTGTGTGATTTATGTCAGCTCCTTTAGAAAGGACCTCAGGTGTGTGTGTTAATATTACCTGTCTTGGTTGGTGAGTGCAGGAATATTCCACCACGTGTAGTAAGTAAGTAAGTAAGTAAGTAAAATTTATTTATATAGCACATTTCACAGATAAAAATCACAAAGTGCTTTACAGTAAGATCAGACATACAAGTTAAAATTAATTAAATTAGTTAAAAGCCCGTTTGTATAAAAATGTCTCCGTGTCCGAGTATAATTACTGCTCCTGCTTTCCAGTCAACCAGCTGATCCTAACTTAAATCCCAGCCGGAGTCTGATCCTTGAATTTCACCAGCTGTTGTTGCTGGCAGGAGCTGCTGTGCTTATTAAAGGCAGCACCGTGTTGTGGTCTGCAGCTCAGGTGTGCAACACGCAGGTGAAAACAACGATGACATGAAGAAGAAACATCTGCATGTCTGCATCATTCTTCCAGCTTCGGTTAGTGCTGCTCCTTCTACTTCGTCTCAGTGAAGGAGCAGGAGGAGGACTCCGAGGGGCTAGCCTCCTGCAGTTCAGCTCGGTCACAGCTCAGCTCGATGGTGAACCGTCAGCATCACCTCTGACGTACCTGAACTCCACCTGCAGAAGCTCAGACAGCAGGCCTTCCATTCTGGTCCTCAGACTGGGAGCTGCTCTGCTGCCCTTCAGTGAGCACAGTAACAATGACACTAAACAGCTAACTTCCTGTTGACCTTTAACCCCTTTAGACTCATCATTTAAACCAATCAGATCATGAAGGGTGGCGTTGCAGGCTTCAGGGTCTCCTCCTGTCCAAACACACGGTGGTTGTGTTAGCCAAGCAAACAATGTGCTAATTATGACAACAACAACAACAACAACAGTCATAGTCAAGAATGAGGCTGCTCAGGCGGCCCCCTGCTGTGTGTCGGGGTTAGCGCAGCCACAGATGTTTATGATCAGCGTGATACGGCCACCTGCTCCTCAGCATCACACACTCAGGGAACCTGATACCTGTGAGTGTGTGTGATGCTGAGGAGCAGGATGAAGAGAGCCTCTCAGCAGCACCGAGCCCCACAAACTGGCCCAGTCAGCCCAGTGTGAACCACCACACACACGCACACACTGATGTTTCTCTGCAGCACGGTAATTAGTACTGACGGTGTGTGTGTGTGTGTGTGTGTGTGTGTCCATGTTCTCCTAAACCATAATGAGCAGCTGCAATTACAGCCTTTCTGCTCTAATTAGCAACCTTCATCCTCAGCATCCTCCCTTCTTTCTTCTCTCGGCTCCTCTTCACCTGTGAATGTCAGGTGAGCCCCGCCCTCACACATCTCTCTGCATGAAGTCTAATATTTACTCAGTGATGGAATTACTTCTAAAATGACCTCCGGCGCTCCGGTCGCTGGGAGGGGACTTAGCTAACGAGATTATAATGACCTGTGGAAAGAAATGTACTGACTCATTATTGGGGGCGCGCTCTGAGCTCCTTCCTCCGGCCCCAGGGACGAGGCCGTTGCCAAGCAGGCAATGAAACCTCGGCGTGGACCAGGAGAAGAAATGTGCTCAGAAATCATGTCAGTGAATCGCTGCAGGCACAAAAGAGTCTGCATCAGTGTTTTCAGCTCGACGTTGTGACGGCGTCTTAGAGGCTAAAACAGGATCAAGGAAAAAAGAAAACCGTTTATTGAGAAAAATACAACTTTTCATTTTTACGACTTGAATCTTGTTTCTTCGGCTGAATATTCCCAAAGCCTAATTACCAGAAAGCCTTCCAGGCTTGTTCGGGTTCCTGTTTCGGAGCAGCTCTAGCACCATGGCGCTGCTGAACTTTGAATTGCAAATTTGTTTTGACCTTTAAGTGGACAGAAAGACAACGTTCTGGGGTCAAACAACGAGTCCAGCCAGTGAATCTCATCCAATCAGAAAATGATGAACCCTCATTTATCTGATGCTGGGCCCACACGCCAGCTGCTCATTAGAAACTCTGGACATGTTTAATATGACGATGCAGCTCTGCACATAGGATGAGTTTCTGTATCTATCTGTCGATACTGTCATGGTGTGCAGCAGGAATGCAGGACTCGAGACGACAAAACTAAACTCAGCTTCATTTGCTGGATGGCAAAAGGAACAGAAACTAACTAGACTGGGAATCATAACCGGGCATAACACAGAACACAGCCGGGTATGAGAGTACGACGCGACACTGACAGGGTTAAACACAGCGGGGAGCAATCAAAGCTGACGAGACCGGGGGAAGCTAAACTAGAACCACTGACATGAGACACGGACCGTCAAAGTAAAACAGGAAACACGAGACAGAGGCACGGACTTGACACTGAACACAGGGAACATGGAGCCCAGAGATGACTGACCTGGGAACAACATGATGAACATGAAGACTGAACACAGGAAGAAACTAGAATTTAGAGAGCATAGAAGAACGCCAGGATACGACGCAGAACCCAAAACACTATCAGTCATAAACACCATGAAGTCACAGATTTACAGTAACACTGGGGACTGTGACAGATAAGTGCGTGTGTTTGTCTGACGTCAGTGTCCTCACTCGTTCCAGTTTATCTGCCGATGAAATCCTGTGAATGTTTGTTGAACTCCGGATGTTTACTTTCATACTCGTTACTCCATGATCTGCCTCTCTGCATTGGGTTGATGGGGTCACCATGGAAACATCCCAAATATCCCTGAGGTCACATCCAGTGGATGTGGGAATACAGCTGGAGCAAAAAGAAAAAGGCAGGCTTCATCTCTCATCCAGGCGGGTGTTATGTTTGAGGAAATCTTATCAGGATAATAAATAATCCCATTTAGTGGAAAAGAATCCTGAAATAACACTGTTGTGTTTTACTGGCTCCTGACTGGGGGCAGTTTCAGGACAGCCGGAGATATATCATTATTATTATGACGACTGTAGACCAAAATAAGGCTGGAGGCAGACTCGGAGTCACCGTGGGCTAAAGGTTTTCTTTCAGTGAGGAGTCTGTGTTTGGAGAGTCTGCGAGCAGCCTGTCAGGCTCGCTGAAGCAGCACAGTGTACGTGTCATACATCTGCAACATTACATGCAGTAAATGGCCTGTATTTGTATAGCGCTTTGCTAGTCCCTATGGACCCCAAAGCACTTTACACAACCTGTCATCCATCCAGTCATCCACCCATACACACACTGGTGATGGCAGCTACATTGTAGCCACAGCCACCCTGGGGCGCACTGACAGAACCCCCACCCCCACTAGGGGGTGGGGGGTCATAGTTTGGTCCCGCCTTCACTGTTGTGATTGATGTGGGGGTAGGGACAGGCTTAGGGCGTCGGGGGGTTCCCCGGAGGCATCTTCCTTGGGGGGCTCAACCCGGGGTAGCGGTCATGTCCGGTTAGGGGCTCTGTTGGCTCTCAGGTGACTGTTTCCTCGCGGCTGCGTGCAGCGGGGCTAGGGGAGGGTCTGTGCTGACGGACGTGGGTTACTGACCTGGTAGCCTGGCTGCCCCTGGGTGGGTCCGGGATGGGCGTGAGGTTCTGGGGGCGCTCCGTCTCTGGGCTGGGACCCGGACCGGGCCTCGGGGGCTTGGGTCCTGGTTGGTGTGTTGCCGGGGTTGTGGGCGGGTGGGTGCATGGGGGCCCAGCCCTGGAGCAGGGTGCCGCCGGTGCGTCGAGCCACCTGGGGGGCTCTTCAACTGGTGGGGGAGATTGTCACATCTTGCAGGAGCTTTCCTCTCCTCAGGAGCTCCCTCTGCAGGAGGGGGAGATACAGGAGAGGTGGAGGAAGATCCCAGCCTGGGTGTTTATTGTCTTATGTAGTCTGGAAGATGAGTGGATGGTGGGGTGGGTGCAGTTTTCTCTGTGGTGGGGTTGGGTGGACTGTCCCGGGCTCTGTGGGGCCGGGGGGCGCTACTGCACTGGGCCCGGTCTGGATGGGCCTGGGCCCCCTTTCCCTGGCGGGTCGCGGAGTATGGGGGTGCCTACTGGGGTCAGCGGGGGAGCTGGCCCCAGGGAGGGGTCACTTGCCCCTCCCTTCCTTCCCTCCCCATCTCCAGCTGCCTCCCTCTTCCCGCTCCACCACAACCACCCACACATGCAGGGCCTTGGAGTAGGGGTATGTCACCAGGGTGCAGAGGAGGCTACCCCCCCCTCTGTCCCCTTCTGGCTGCCTCTGCCTCAATTTTATCCCACAACTTAGACATTCACATTACTCACACTCTCATTACACATACATGTAGGATCTTGGGGGTGGGCACGATACACGGAGTCCAAAGTACCATCAGGGTGTACACCCCACCCCTGGCATCGTTGCCCACCTCTCAATTTTAAATACATGTAGACATTGAGGGCTAGCAGGAGGGACCATGCGCTTACCTGCTGCTCTCTGGCAGGTAGCTCCAAGCCCTCCTGGGTTTTCATTGCACCTTAGAACACACATGCATCAACACTACAATGAGCGGGTGGAGGGAGGTTTGGAGTCTTCTCTCACCCCCATTCTCTGCGGCCTGCTGGAGCGGGGGGGCTAGGAGGAGGAGTTGGCCGTCCGACTGCGGTCTGGAGTGTGGAGCCTTCCTGCTGCTGCGGAGTCGGGGCGGTCTGCCTCCCCCCACCGCAGGGAAAAGGGAAACACCACCTGGGTCTGGGTGCAGTTCCCCCCTCCAGGGGCAAGGGCACCTAGACCCGGTTTGTAGAGTACGCTTGGGGAGTGTGATCGTGTGTACAACGTCTCTTTATGTCTGTCTCCACGTTGGTTGAGTGTGGAGTAAGTGCATATGAGAGCATGAGGGTGGGAATGGATGTTTGTATCTGTGTGTGCCTGTATGTCTGTGTCTATATGTCGGGTGTCAGGCGCCACCTCTCTGGGGACATCTCAGGCCCTCCAAGGTTTGGAGGCCTATCTCCCCCTACCACCACTTCCCCTGCCAGTGGCGGACCCCCTCAGACATCGGTGCGTTGGTGGTTCTTTGTGTCCGGGGATGGGCGTCCAGGTACACACCGGCTCACTCCTTGGCGGCCGCTTATCGGGGCCTGGAGCCTGGGGCTCGCTCGGGCCACTTCGGAGGTGGGGTGCCCCCGGCCTCTCGGCCTGGGGCTCGGTCACTCAGGCGCAGCTGGCTGCCGGCGGAGCTCACGGGCGCGTCACTGCAACTCCCCCTGGCTTCTGCTCCGCGGCTGCTGAGTGAGCCCTCATCTGGGACTCTCCTCAGCTCTTTCTGGGACAGTGGCGCAGCTGCCCCTCTGTTGGTCTTCCTTGGTCTCTTGTGTTCTGGGGGCCTCTGGATGTCTGGAGTTTTGATCTCCTCCACACCTGCTTCACGCCCTGGAGGCCGGGGCTGTGGCCCCCCCACACCCTCTAGCAGATTATTACATGGAAGAACCTTTTAAAAAACAAAAAACAAGCGCGTCCATGCTCACAGGTGTACACACGGGTGATCACACCCACAAACTACACCCTTTTTGGCTCCTACCTCAAAGCACACTGTGTTCTGTTGATCTTATGTGCTGCACAATAATGTTTAATATTTAGTATTTACTGTCATATTCCCATATATCATTGGGATGCTGTTTATTCTATTACTCTTGTTCTCTTCTGCTTGCTTTCTTTTTTCTTTCTCAGCAGGTGATCCAGGTGATTGATATATGCATTTTTTTTCTCTGCCCGTTCTGTTGGTTTTTGTCTTTTGCCCTTCTCCCCCGTCCCTCTTCTCAGCTGTTTCTCTTTCCCTCTTTCTTTCTCCCCTTCTTTCCCCCAGTCAAGTCTGTCCCGTATTCAGTAAGTGAAAATAAAATAAACAATAAAAGGTGAATCAAATGGACCATTACGGCAAGGCTGGGATGGTCAGTTTGGTAAAGTAAATCCGTTGGGCATCTTTCTTTGCCTTTAGACAACAATTCTGATGCAAAAGAGCCAAACGGGACAGGCCAAAAAAAAAAAAAAATAAGACTTAAAGTCAGGTGTGAAACACATCTGCAGCTGATGTGAGGAGGCCGGAGCAGACTGAGGCAGGTCGAGATGACAGGAGATACAGGTGAGGATCAAACATCCTGTGAAAGGAATAAACAGTGTTGAAGCTGTTCTGAACATTTAACAGATCTCACTGAAGCAGCTGATTTTCAATAACAGACGCAAAAATTCACAGAAACACGGCCGCCATCGCCCGATATTCTGACAAGCTGACACACACACGTTTGTTTTTCTGCCTTTGTGAGGACCCTCGCTGGCGCTCATTCCCAGGACCTCCAACACGAGACTTGTTTTAAACCACAGAACCAGGAAACCTATTATATTAACTTACGGCAACTCATCGTCCCAGAAAGCAACATTAGAAGTGAGAGCACACACTAGTGGCCAAACTAACTATTGGATAATAACGGCGCGTGAAAAGACACCCCCGATGCCACTGGACAGACGTACTGCTAATCTCAGTACATTTACTCTTTCCTGAATATACTTGTACTGTATTTAGGTATTTTTCATTTCTGTGTCTACTTTAGAAGCACCATTTACAGTATTTGCAACACATGGTGCTATTCTTATTTTCTTCACTTCTTATATAAATCCACTAACATAGAGAGCAGGTCATTCCAGTCTATAATCCTGCAGCATCACGAGGAATACAGAGTTGGTCACGCAGCGTCAAAGGTATGTGCCTTTATTCACGTCACGCTGTGGCCATGTTATTGTTTACATGAGATGAACTGCAGAATGATAGAGACAAAATACTGTTAATCTGACTGTCTGCAGGTTTTACACACAGTTACTGTCCCTCCATTACAAAGGCAGAGGCGTCACGGTGTCATTATTTTACATGTAGTTGTTTTTTCCTGTGTAATAATGTTCAACATTGCATCAATACCTTTTTCAAAAAATGCCTCTCTGTGCAAAATGGGTTTAAAAACATAAACAGCTGTGGGATCCTGTTTATCTGTGATTTAAACAGCCCAGCGCTGCTCCCGACGCAGGGAAACCAATCCTGCAGGGAGACCTACCTCAGCACCTGTGCAGGTGAAGCCAAAGGGAAGATTTGCTTCACCAGAGTTTCTAGTCTTTGGCTTAGAATGAAGTTGGTTTGGAAACATATTCAGCGATGCTTCATCTCCTGCTTTGTGTTTGTGTGGGCGCTGTGCTAGCAGTGTCCAAGCGTTTTGGACCCCCGCGATGGCTCTGCACCCCCCCTAGGGGGCGGGCCCCACACTTTGGGAAGTCTGCTGTAACGGATACTTCAGAGGACCCCGGGGTCTTCATGGCTTTCTTTACATGTATACATAAGTATATGTAAGCGCAGCGATGGAACTGTGTTCTTTATTTAAAATGATATGAAAGTAAAACAGGTTTTGGTAAAAAAATCAAAGATTACCTGTTAGCTTCATTTAAAGGATGTTTGAACTGCAGGTCACAGGTTATTTAAACAGAGGTGTCAGTGACCCACTTACATGATTCCACATCGTCACCACTTTCATTGCTTGTGTCCGGAGGCCAAAACTTTGGTCCCGTTACTTCAGGTAAACGTGAGGTCAGAGTGGGCGGAGTCAGATTTTCAGTGCTTTGGGTTGAGCCAGTTTACTCAAGCATGGAGCAAAGTTACTGTAAAGACGCTTTGGTGCTCCAACAGACTGTGCATCCTCCCGCCTTCCTATCTGGTCCTCGTGTGCCGACATTTAAATAAATGTCAGATGAAAATCTGCACAATACAAAACAGACGTGCTATAAAAACACAAGTTTTCATCTGTCTTAATAATCACATCATAGCAGTGAAGCATGATTGGTCCAAATGACTGTAACTCAGAAGGAGGCTTTTACTTTTCAGGCTCAGATTACTGCAGTATTACTGCAGTATTACCACCTAATTAATGTCTGTATCCTGCATCAGTGATTGGAGCCTGAGGCGTTTCAGACGTAGCAGCAGAGACAAAGGGTTAACTCAAAGTCCTTCTTTTCTGGGACAAACTCGGAGCGCACACTTCCTGGATGGATGTTTGTTAGCTCGGAGCCGTCTCTCCGGGCCTTTCTTCTCGCTGCCTGAAGCGTGTGTGTGTGTGAATTCAGTTATTGTGCTGAATAAATCCCATTAATGCGATGTGTACCTCTGCTGATCCCTGCAGGGTGTTTAATTTTCTTTTCAGAGCAGCGTTTCCCCGCAGAGGACGCCACGAGCTCGTCTGCAGGAAAAGAACAAATTCAGAGAAACTCGAGCTGCACAAGGGCGGTGTCTAAAGCAGCTTTAACAGCGCTTTCAGGAGACACGCTCTGCTTTCCTGTGAGGAGGTCAGAGGTCATGTAGCAGCAGAGCAGTGAAGGTCAGGAAGCTTCCTTTGAGGCTGTGTGATGAAGCAGTGAATTTATTTTAAGGGCTGAACCTTTTGGTTTTGTCTAACAAAGAGAAAGAAAGACTCTGCAGCTCCAGAGGAGGTCGGGAGGTCTCACTGTTCTCTGAGCCCACAGAGCTCCTCTCTCTCAGGGCAGAGCTCAGCAGACTGCGCCTCCTGACCCTGGTGCTTCAGATCGGCTGGTTCCCAGGACCTGCAGAGAAAACAAGGACAGCAGCTGTCTCTTGTGAATGTGGATCCAAACTCACACTTGATTGGTTGGCAAAGCCAATCACGTATTTTTAAAGCTGACGCTATTCCTGGAGTGATGGCATGCACACACGTGGACAGTGTTGGTCAAGTTACTTGAAAAAAGTAATCAGTAACGAATTACTGATTACTTCCCCCAAAAAGTAATCCCGTTACTTTACTGATTACTTATTTTCAAAAGTAATTAGTTACTTAGTTACTTTTTAAAAACACGATTTACAACCTGAGTAGGTGATAAAGCGATAGATCTTTCAGCCCAATTCTACTTTTTCTGCATAATCCATCATACAAAATGTAATCAAATGGAAAAGTCTCTTTTTAAAACTTGTTTTATTAGTTTTAATCTTTTAACTTTATGCATCAAGCAAAAATTTAATTATCTGCAACATTCTCTGACTGGAAGAAATTAGTTTAACATTTAAACCTATTTTCTGCACATTCCAGCACATAAAATAAAATATTTTGTGTGTTTACACTCAGTCTTTCAAATAGATGCAAGTAAAACACAGCAGAAAATAAATAAAGTCAAAGACTCAGCAGTCCTGTTGCTCTATTTTCACCTGTACAGCAGGAGTGGGGTAGGCGGAGGTTTACCCTGGTGCAGGTGTGCCGCGGTCAGTGGAAGAATCCGTGAGTTTCTCTGTGAGTTTCCCATTACGTCGTAGCTACTCGGTGCTTGTTGGAAGTTTAGGGGTTTTTTCGCTGTAAAAAGAAGTTTTCTTCCCACGCACAGCGGACACTAATGTTTTTGTCACTTTTTATGGAATCAAACTCAAAGTAAGGTCAGTACTTCCACGCTTTAAACGCTGCACGCTCATACTCTCTCTGCACTCGATATATGATCCATTGTTGATCTGCACACAGCTGTTGTCACGAACGGCGCACTCGCTTACGTCACTGTCGTGAGACATTCTCGCAAAAAATCACGGTTTTAGTAACGCAGCGTTCCTACGGGAAAGTAACAGTAATCTAATTACCGTTTTTGCAATAGTAATCCCTTACTTTACTCATTACTTGAAAAAAGTAATCTGATTACGCGTTACTGCCCATCTCTGCATATGGAGGACATGCTGGGCTGAGGTGAAACTATGGATGCTGTGAAAAAACTGTGGAAAACAGAGTCTGTCTTTAAAAAGTTGGACTGTGAGACAAATAGAGGCATTAGTGAGTTTTACTGACTCACTCGTGTCTCAAACCACAGAATGACCGCCTGTTGTCCTTTTGTTGTCCTTTTGTTGTCTGATGAAACACATTCGTCCAGAACCGTCAGATTTTTAACTTTCAGACTTACCAACAGATAAAATTCCTCCTCAGAGAGCAAACAAACAAACTCGAAGAGAAGAGAGGTCAGGGCTGGCTGCCAACACTCACATCGACTTCCCTGAGAAAGTATATAAACACTTCCAGCAGCTGTGTTGGGGTTAAAGGTCACGGGGTGAAAAAAGACACAATCACTAAACAAGTAGATGATGAACGCTGCAGGAATCAGGCATCAGCTCAGATTTAAAAATATTTACTAAAACCCTTTTTTAATCTGATCCAGAATCGTCTTAAAGCAGCATTCTCTCTGCTGTCCAGCATCGGGCAACTCTGCTAGTTTGTACTTCCAGGATGGCGGCGCGTACAGGCGTATGTTTTACATCTACAGTGACGATAAAGGGCCATTCTATTCTATGCTGTTCTATTCTATTCTTGATTGTGATAAAACAAGCAGCCTGCTCGGCTCAGTAAACTCCTACCAAGCGCGTTTATGGTATTAATGGATAGCACATTGCAAAAAGGTGTTCAGATCAAACAGACGATAAAACAGAGGCGTTTAGGGCGGAGCCATCTGCTGATTGACAGGTCACTCGCATCGTGTTTTAAGACAGCCTACCTCATAAACATGATTCTGACGCATTACAAATCAGGTGTTTTTCCCGTGATTGCTTTTATTTACCTGTTTTGTATGTAGCTCCTGTTCAACTTACCAACTTACAAACAAACATCTGTCAAACAAACATCTGTCAAACAAACATCTGTCATGTCGTGGTCATCTTGATTGTGATTAAGTCTGATTGATCGTGATTGTGTCTGATTGATCGTGGTTTATAATGGATTGGATTTATATAGCGCTTTTCAATGCCACTATTCACTCTCACATTCACACACTGGTGGAGGCAGCTACGGTTGTAGCCACAGCTGGCCTGGGGCAGACTGACAGAAGCCAGGCTGCCATATCGCGCCATCGGCCCCTCGTCTGTTTGTGTCTGATTGATCGCGGTACAGATACCTGTTTGTGAATAAAGCGCAGTCTTCTCAATGATAATGTGCTCTTTAAATTTCTGTGTTTCTCTGCCTCTTTTGGATTCAGCCCTCAGCGCTGAAACGCTCTTTTCTCACATATGTCCTTTTGGCAAACAAACAATCCGAGTCCTGCGCTGCCTTCAGAGGCCGTCTTGACCTCGGCTTTTATGGATGCTGGAGGTGCTATGGATGATGACTGGTGTGTGTTTTCTGTTTTACATTTACATATCTCTGCCTCTGTTGTTCTCTGTAGCATCAAAGTGGTTGTTTTTTGTTCCTTCCATAGTCACTCATGCTCACAAACGTGTTTTCAGATCAAACCTAACGGCAGAATGAAAGAAGGTAAAGTTTGTGATTGCATTTAAATGATCTTATGGGCGTTAATTTGTGTTGAGCTTCAGATCTGTGAGTCGAAGGTAATTTAATTCCCTGCAGTTGGCTTTTAATGCTGTTTTCATCAGAACAAAAATAAAAACATCTGCATATCAAAGACTCGACTGCTGACCTGATTCTCTGATGAAGAAACTTTTTTGCATCAAACTGTCCTTCAACCAGAACAGGCGGTCTGCACTCAGGAGACCTCATTCCTCAGCTGACTCCCACTGATGCTGCAGAGCATTTCCATCTGCCTCTAACACGGGATTCATGCCTTATGTTTACCCAAACATTATTTAAATTTAAAAGCTCTATGTTAGCGTGACTCTCTTTCTTTGAAATGAGTGAAGATCATTAAAGTGGCTTAGGCAAATGGAAGGAATGAATAACCTTTGACCTCTGAGGTTTCCTTTGCAGTTTGTGGTGGTGGTTTTGGTGCGTCCCAGATCGCTGTGGGGTTTCCTCGTCCTGTGTGGTTGTTCTTTTGTTGTCTGGACTTCCTGCCTAACGTTGTTAGACTCTTCTAAAGCTTCAGAAAAGCAGATTTTCTAACAGCTGGCCCACCTGCCCTGGTGTTCACAGGTTCCTGTGTTATTTTGGACTTGCCTTCTCTTCCTGAGTCAGATCCTTCTGCTTCCTGCTTTCATCATTTATTTGTCTCACTGTCTGCCCCTAAATAATGAAACCCATATTTCATCTGTTATCTGTCATTATTTATTTATTTATTACTATCCAACTCAAAAAAACCTGGCAATAGCCGATTAGCACCTTCAGTACCTCCGACATCCTTTTTATTCTTATTATTAGAATATTATACTATTATGTTTATTCTAAATGCAGCATATAGAAAAATGCACAAAGGCAATAAGGACGGTATTTAAATGCTCTAAACGCTATCTAATACATATAAACAGTTATATGTATTATCTCTTGCCTCCGTTGTCAATGGTAACTTTATTGTCCCCAATGGGAAATCAAATTGCAGTATGTCCACACATGAAACAACACACACAACAACAAGGCCCAGAGACAACAGCCCAAATGTTATCAGTAGCATCAACAGAGTGCGATGTGTAGCAGTGATGGTATCACCACTTGCTATTAACCATGATAACAGCAAAGGCTATAAAAGACACTCCATGTCTCTCAGTCTTCACTGCAGGCATTTTATACCAATGACCTGAAGGAAGCAGCTCAGAGTCATTAAAGTGAGGATGGTCTGAACTCAACTTGACCGAGGTCGGCCTCCTCAGCACCTGCCTGTTAGAAAAGCCCACAAGCTGGACCTGAGACCTCCCTGAAATCTGACCAACAACTTTAACCAGGTTAGCAAGTCTGGTCTTATTAGTCAAAGGCAAATTACCGTACCAAGCAATTATGCAAAACATTAAAACAGATTCAATCAAACTTTATAAAAAAGGATTATAATTCAGATGAGATGTTAAAAGTCTCAGTCAAAAAATAAGGACAGAGCCTTATCAACCACAGAGGCAGACTAAATGTGCACAGTCAGGGGTTAAAGTGGATTCAGCTAGATGCTGACCACAGCCTATGACACCTGCAGTCGTTCTGCTGTTGTGCCAATAATAATGATAATAATGATAATAATAGACTGACCCACTGTAACCCCTGACTGTGACACACGGTTTGTCCTGAGTCTCCTGACTCAGTGTTTATGGTGTGTGGCTAATTTATATTCTTTGATTATTGTTATTCATGTTTTTGGTTTTCTGCTTGTGTTTATTCTTAGTCCTAGGATTTAGGCTTGTTTCTTTGCCTGTCCTGTGTTCCTCGTCTAGTCGCTCTTGTCTCTTTGTCCCCTCTGTCTCCCCAGTCGGTCGTGTCTCAGTGTCTAGTCTGCGTCTTTGTAATCGTCTTGTGTTTCCTGTTTTGCTTCCCCTTGTCTCGTTAGTCCCAGCTCGTTGCTCCCTGGTGTATCTAAGCCCTGTGTTTCCACTGTTACTTTGCTCCTGGTTTTCTACTATTTCCGGTTTCCCCTGTTTAAGTTCTGAGCTTCTAGTTTGCTTCATTCTTCACGAGTTTGTGTTTCGAGCAGCAGCAGCATAATAAAGCTGTCTTTTTGAGTTTATCTTGTCCATGCTTACTGTCCGCCACAGTGCAGTACCATTTCTTCTTTCATCTCTTTTTATGTGACACCTGTGGTCATTCAGCCCATTAACAGGATTTCCTCTCAGGTGTTTCTGTTTAGGTTTAAGTCAGTCTGATACTTAAAGGCTCACATGTATTAATAACTCCCCTCAAATGTGTCCAACATTTGTAAGAATGTAAGGAGCAGAAAGTACAGATATGTGTTTAGGAATGTACACAGAAAAACACCCATTCTGGCGTAGGTGTTGTTGTTGTCCAGGTGTGAGAGGACAGAGTGCAGTGCGATGGAGACTGCATCCTCTGTGCTCCTGTTCTGGCGGTATGCGAATTGGTGGGGGTCCAGGGTGGGGGGGAGACAGGATTTGAAGTGTGCTAGGACCAGCTGCTCTAAGCACTTAGTGATGATGGGGGTGAGTGCTACTGGGCGGTAGTCATTGAGGCTAGAGCGGTTGGAGTTTTTGGGTATCGGGACGATGCAGGTGGATTTGAAGCAGGCCGGTACCACAGCGGGGGCCAAGGACAGGTCGAATATGTCTGTCAGCACTCCTGCAAGCTCCCCAGAACACGCTCTGAGAACACGCCCGGGGATGCCATCAGGACCATGTGGACATTGATCCTGCTCAGCACCGCTCCTACATCGGTGGGGGAGAGAGTCAGAGGTTGGTGGTCCGGCGTCACGTCTGCTTTGGTTGTGGTTGTGGGGTTCCCTCGCTCAAAACGAGCATAAAAGTTGTTGAGCTCGTTGAGGAAGGAGACATCAGAGGATGTGAGGGAGGGTTTGATGATCCTGTAGTCCGTGATGGTCTGGAGTTCTTGCCACATGCGTCGGGGGCTGGAGTTGGAGAAGTCTTCTTCTACCTTCTTTTTGTAATGGTGTTTTTGACACCCCTCTTTAGCTTCATGTTACCTGCTGCCAGTTAACATGACCACAGTTTGGTTGCACATGTAGAAGGAAAATAAAGAGCCGTTTTATTCTAGCTGCTAAATGTTCCTCCAGCTTTCTGTTCAGACGTTTTGCCATCAGATTCAAATTGTTGGATTTTGTTTATAGATTTTATTTTGCATCTCATCTTTTGGGGAATTTTTGCACCTTTCAAATAGAAAACATCTTCACTGTTTGTATTTAGACATTTATTTTCTGTTATTGCAGAGTAAATGCTTACTCAGACTTTTGATGATCTTCATTTGTTCCTCTGTGAGTTCTGGTCCAGTTCATATTCCTGACCTCTGACCTCCCATAATTCATGAAATCCTCCTCTTATACAACTTCAGCGCCTGGCTCTGTCAGCTTGTTCTTCCGTTCGTTGTCTCCCAGCAGAGCGGCTCGCATCTCGCGGCGCTCTCCTCGGGGAAACAACTCCTCGGCGGAGGTGAAGTTCTCGGGCTCAGCCGTCAGAAGATGAGTTTGAGGGTAAAACAGATCAACTTTGATATTCTAATGAGGGCTTTTCTCCAAGATCTAAAGCAGGTCAGGATCAAAGACAAACAGCGCTATATGCTAAACGGGATTGTGGATCCAGGCGGGGAGACATTAAACTTCTCTACAGGCCTGCTGTTTGTGCACAATTAACTGTTGTCAGGCAGATTTTACACGCCAGAATGAGTTAGAGGAAAATGTCTGCAGCTAGTCTTTCACAATCAGTTTCATGGGAGGCTGTAAACACGATAAAGTCACTGCTAACAACACAACGTCAGCAGTTTTCAGTGATGCTTCCTTCAGGCTGCCTGTTGTTCAGAAACATGCTAATGTTGTACAAGAAATTCAATTTATTTAAATACATACAGAGAAAAACCAACATTCATAAGATAAGAAGCGGTTAATTCTTTTGTCATACACATGCTCAATGCAGCAAGAGAGGAATAAGATATACTATATACACAATAGAAATACTAATATACAGTAATATACAGCAAGATAGTGCAAATATAATATCAAATAACTCTAATGAAGTAACAAAATAACTATATCCCATAATATATGACCCCCTATGAGCAAGCACTTTGGCGACAGTGGGAAGGAAAAACTCCCTTTTAACAGGAAGAAACCTCCAGCAGAACCAGGCTCAGGGAGGGGCGGGGCCATCTGCTGCAACCGGTTGGGGTGAGAGAAGGAAGACAGGATAAAGACATGCTGTGGAAGAGAGACAGAGGTTAATAACAGATATGATTCAATGCAGAGAGGTCTGTTAATACATAGTGAGTGAGAAAGATGACTGGAAAGGAAAAACTCAATGCATCATGGGAATCCCCCGGCAGCCTACGTCTATTGCAGCATAACTAAGGGAGGATTCAGGGTCACCTGGTCCAGCCCTAACTATATGCTTTAGCAAAAAGGAAAGTTTGAAGCCTAATCTTGAAAGTAGAGATAGTGTCTGTCTCCTGAATCCAAACTGGAAGCTGGTTCCACAGAAGAGGGGCCTGAAAACTGAAGGCTCTGCCTCCCATTCTACTTTTAAATACTCTAGGAACAACAAGTAGGCCTGCAGAGCGAGAGCGAAGTGCTCTAATAGGGTGATATGGTACTACAAGGTCATTAAGATAAGATGGGGCCTGATTATTTAAGACCTTGTATGTGAGGAGCAGGATTTTGAATTCTGGATTTAACAGGAAGCCAAAACAGGAGAAATCTGCTCTCTCTTTCTAGTCCCTGTCAGGACTCTTGCTGCAGCATTTTGGATCAGCTGAAGGCTTTTCAGGGAGTTTTTAGGACTTCCTGATAATAATGAATTACAGTCGTCCAGCCTGGAAGTAATAAATGCATGAACTAGTTTTTCAGCGTCACTCTGAGACAGGATATTTCTAACTTTAGAGATGTTGCACAAATGGAAGAACGCAGTCTTACATATTTGTTTAATATGTGCATTGAAGGACATGTCCTGGTCAAAAATGACTCCAAGGTTCCTCACAGTGTTACTGGAGGCCAAGGTAATGCCATCCAGAGGAAGAATCTGGTTAGATACCATATTTCTAAGCTTTTCAGGGCCGAGTACAATAACCTCAGTTTGATCTGAATTAAGAAGCAGAAAGTTAGCGGCCATCCAGGTCTTTATGTCTTTAAGACATTCCTGCAGTTTAACTCATTGGTGTGTGTTATCTGGCTTCATGGACAGATAGAGCTGGGTGTCATCTGCATAGCAGTGTAAATGTATGCTATGTCTTCTAATGATGCTGCCTAAGGGAAGCATGTATAATGTAAACAGAATTGGTCCTAGCACTGAACCCTGTGGAACTCCATAATTAACCTCAGTGTGTGAAGAGGACTCTCCATTTACATGCACAAACTGGAGTCTATTAGATAGATATGGCTTACTTTTTGTTGACAGGCAGGTTTGAATACATTCAAGCAGGAAGTGTCAAACTTTGCTGTGACCCAGTTTTTATCTTTTGCTTCTGTGAATGTTAATTTTGGCCCTCAGGGGATTTTTTTCTTTTTCAATAACAGGCTGTGAAAGAATCTGTTTTACTGAACTTCTATTATTTCTCTCTGCATCTTTTCAGGAACATCTTTTATTTCATATTTTTCCATGTGAGTCATGAGGATTTTAAAGGAAGGCAGCTAAAATATTTTTTAAAGCTTTTTCTTTTCTTATGATTACACTGTTTGGAAAATTCAAAATTAGGAACGAAAGCTGGAAAATAACACCCCAGTGTGAGTCTGCTTTTGCACTTTCATAGAGACAAAGGAGTTGGTGTTTGGAGGTTGGAGCAGAGGTGGTGTTGATCTATGATGTTTCAGTAAGTCATTTATTATTAAAAACATGGCGCTTGGTTAGGTTTAGGTGTTTGACAGCGTTAGGTTTAGATAAATATGGCCGGGGTTCACATTCTTCAAAGGTTGGCACCTTTTTTAAACCGTGCTTTCTTTGTTGCCATGGTTACGCCTCTGCCCAAAAAGCACACTTCCTACTGAAAAATGCATCACCTACGGATTCGTGTGCACGACTTGAAGACGTGTGGAAGCACAGATGTGCTTTTCCATGAGTTGTTCAGGAGCTGCTGTCGGAGCTGCTGCATGTGGTTTTTAATAAAGTGTCCAACAATAAATATTTCTGGAGAACACCGAGCAACGTGAGGAACAGGAGCACTTATGAGGGACGTGAGGACACCTTTATGTAAGGAAAATCCTTTATAGACCTTTATAAACAGACATGTATCATTATCATTATTAGTACTGATGAATGCGTGTTTAAATAAGACAGCCTCGTCGTCACGGTGTGAGGCAGCTCTAAATGTGTTCATACAGGCGTCCAGTTTCTTTTTCTTCAGGCACATACAGTGGAAGGCTCCCGCAGTGTAAAAGCTCATCTATGCAGCTGAAATCCGCACACCTGTGCTCAGGTGTGCGCTGTTGATGTTCACAGTCCCTGCAGTGAAGCCTGAACCCTCTCAGCTCAGTCTGCTCTCTGTGGACTCGGCTGAATGAAAGGTGTGGTGGTTAAAGATAATGTGAGAAGCCTTTTTCAGTAGCAGCGAGGATCTTTGAAGAAGTTGTTGGGTTGACGACCGCTTTAATATCACGTTAAACTTCCTTCAAAGGAATTTCTAATCTGCGTGTTTTCCTGGCAGGCAGACCGGCAGGAGATTTCACAGGGATTGTTTGGAATTAAATATTGTCTCATTAGAGGGGCTTCATATTTCACGCGTTTTACTCTAAATGTGGGAAAAGTTCAGTTTTACCTGATGACTTTGACACACACAGCCAAATCAGAAAAAGATTTTTTAAATGTTTTATTTTTGCTTCAACCTTCAGTCTGTACTCTCGATATGAAAGCTGGCACGCAGGCTGGATGCTGAATAATATGAAAATAAGTCATAGAGGAAACAAAAAGAGGTTCTTGTGTCCGTTGTTTCTCACCTTCTGCAGGGCGGTGATGGTCTGTCAGCCCGAGGCTGCTCGTCCTCCTCCAAACATCAGGTCAGCTTTGACTGTGTGGGATGGACTCACAGAGTCCACGCAGCTCGACTGGACCGTGACACGACGTGCTTGAACATCTTTCCAGGTAGATCGCTAAGGCCCAGATTCAGTGAACAGGTCACCTGGACCTCCATGTTTACAACAAGAACTTGGTAAGAACAGATAAGACGACAGGCTGATAGACCCAAAGGCCCAGAGTGCTGAGAGGAAATGATCAGTCGCTGGCACGTCGTTAGAAGAGGAACCAAAGTGAGGAGCGAGGCTGTGATACATGGGAGGAGTCAGACCAGCACTGCCCCCTGCTGGCTGCTACACCTTTAAAACGCCGCCCTTAATGTTCTCTCAGCAGCTGGTTGGCAGACACCGTTTCTGACCTGCTTTGGATGAAATAGCTGTTGGGACTATTTTCAGGGGTGGATGAACACATATCCTATTGGTAATGATATTCCTAATGTAAAAACCCTATTCATGTTCTCCGTGGTGATGATGGTGTAGCAGCTACACCATCATCACCACGGAGAACATGATGTGTGGTTCAGCTACACTGTAGCTGAACCACACATCTGTGTGACGTCGGCCTTGTTTTAACAAAAACTTCAACGATGTCCCGGAAACCTGCAAAACAGGCCAACCAGGCCGTGCACGCACACTACTGAACAGCACCACAGCAAGGACCACGACTCAGCTCAAGAAGGCCGGACGCTGCTCGCTGTGTGAGCTGGGATTTGCAATGCATTGTGGGATGAGTGGTTCTTTCACTGTTAAAAGTAAATGAGTACTGAGCCTGGTACTGACTGACTGAGAACCTGAACAGGAAATCCACTTCAGGAACCGGAGCCTTTAGAACAGCGAGTGAGCGCGTGTGGCAGCGGCAGCTGATGCTCACCCGGTGGGCAGATTTGTGATAAATGTTCGGGCTTTGTAGCAGCTTGTCAAACAGTGAAGTCCTTTTAGAAAACAGGCTTGGACTGAAACACCTGCGCCTTATTTTGAAGCTTCTTTCTGAATGAGCGCACCACTGTGACATCACTGTGACATCACCGCGACGTCACCGTTACCGCCCCTCCATCAGCTGATGGTGATACAAACTGTTTGGTTAATGTTTTGAAAGCTGTGTCCTTTGTGCACAGAGCACAGCGATGGAGTGGTTTCTAAAAACGTTCTGTATAAATGAACGTTTTGACTCTGTGGTTTGTTTTTTCCACATCATCTCGTCAAATTCATGCAAATTAATTTTGAAGAGTAAATCTGTGAAAGCACCACGGTCACATGAGGCTTCCTCATTGGAGAGGATTTTACTGATGTTTTTCCTGTTGGAGGGAAAAACATTATTCCGAACTTTAATAAGACATTAAACACAAAACTCAGTGACTGTAAGAGCAGCAGGAAGTGGGTTTTAGGCCTTGTTGTGTCTGAGTTAGAGTTACAGCTCTATGGGTCTCGTTGTAGGGGAATCTCAGGTAAAGATGCCTGACAAACACAAACGTGGTGATTTGGAGGGGGAGGAGCTAAACAAGGATCATTTGAACCATGCAAAGCTGCTCTATGAGAGCTCAGGAACGAAAATCCAGAGCAGGTCGAGTCTGAAGCCTCAAACTGTCCTCGCTTTGCACAGCTGTCCTCACAGGATGCCAAGCTGACACTGGTCCCCACAGAGATAGACAGACAGGCGCACACACACCTCTCTCAGACAGATGAAACATTAAATTTCAGGTACGAAAGATGATTGGAGGTCAGCTGCTGTGCTCCCGTGGTTACCATCTCTGAGGTATCCACATGATTACACCCCTCCACCCCCTGCCTCTGTCTCCTCTTTCATCTCGTCCATCTTCATCCTTTCTTTCCTCTTTTTTACATTTTCCATCATTATCCTTTAATCTCCTCATTTTGTCTACATCTCGTCCTACTTCTCCTCTCTTGTTTCCCTTCTTTGTCCTTCGTTGTTTTCTTTCCTTCCCCACTCCCTTCGCCTCCTCCACGCTGATGGCTAAAAGGAGGGGCGGGTGAGGAGGAGGGATGCAGCGTGGCGTCTGATTAGAATCAGTTAATTAGAGATTGCAGCAGCAGCAGAGTGGAGGTTCATTAATTATCAGAGCTGATCTACATGCTGATACAAGCGTGAATCATTTCACATGGATTATTATCGCTGTAACGTGGAGATCATCTGGATGATGTTCAGACTGTAACGCCATCCACCAGATTCCCGAATTGAGCTGCTATCCAGAGGGAAACGTGCGCTCTGCAGGTATCTGTATTCACCGAATGATCTCCTCAGTCATGACATTCAGCCTGTAAGATCAACAACAAATACCTGCAGGGTCCAGTCTAAAAAATAAAGGGTAGAAAAAAGTATGGTGACGAATGAAAGGCTGAAACAGACGTTTGTATCAGCGACACTGAGACGAGAGAGAAGAGAGGGACCGACGTGTTAGAGACGTCTGCACTGGACTCTGACATACTGACGGAGGAGCGCGGTGCGATGTGGATCAGGTGACCCCGAATCCTCCCTCAGTTAGGCTGCAGTAGGTGTAAGCTGCTGGGGGATTCCCATGATGCACTGGGTGCCTATACACACAGAGTGGTTGTTGGGTTCCTCTGAATTATTGTAGAGGCTTTACCTGACTGTAACGAAATCACACACACACACACACACACACACACACACACACACACACACACCTGGTTCCACTTTCAGCTCTTAAAGTTTGAGAAACCAAAAACTGCATTTAAAATTTTTGTAGACTGATCAGCCTGCTGTGTGTGTGTGTGTGTGTGTGTGTGTGTGTGTGTGTGTGTGTGTGTGTGTGTGTGTGTGTGTGTGTGTGTGTCTCACTTTGTCACGCGTCATCGTTTGTGAGGCTGACAGGCGGGATGACAGGCAGTCTCTCGGCTGTCAGAGCGGGAGAAGAAGCTGGAGATGGATATTTGCTTCAGAGCGGCGGGAAAGCGGCGGCGCGATGGAGAGGAGGGAATCGCTCACCTCATCGGCGGAGCTGCTGAGAAGCAGAAAGGCGGCGAGGAAGAGGAGTTTACTCTGCCTTTTTATTCTTGACTTTCAGGAGCTGGGAGGCTTCGATGAGCCAGGAGAGAAAGTTGGAGAAAGCGTGTGTGACAGAGGCAGAGCGAGCACAGACTGACATGTTTACACCGACTGAGCTGAACGGCGTCGAAGCTGACGGCACGTTTAGAGTCAATCTGCGCTGTTTACAGGACGCCTAATTGGTTCAACCTGCACAGAAAAAGGAAATGACTCAACACACTTTAAAGAGCTTGGATCAGTTTTCAGAGTCACAAACAGGAAGAGGAGGAGCTTCAGACCAACCATCTGGTGACCACTGATGGGAAGACTGCGCCTCGCAGGAAGTCACCCAGAAACTGGAGGTGTGACGCTGCTGTCACCGAGCAGGAGGACGTGTTTACAGTCGGTACAGCCAGTGTCAGAGCAGACCTCTGTGGGGATGAACAAAAGTATTTTACCAGCACAATATAATCTGCAGTATGATCGTTGCTTTAACAGTGTAACAGACAGCTTTAAGATGGCTTTAAGATGTTTATGCATACTGTTATCATATTAACCTTGTATTCCAGATGCAGTTATAACTATTTTATACACATTGCATATCTGTGCTTCGTTTGAGTTGATGTTCGGTTCATTAAGGGTCTTAAGCTTCACTGGCGTGACTGTCCAGGTGATACATGCTGAGGGAAACTAGAACATAGAAGGAATTGCAATACAGGCTTACAAAACACTCATATCAGGTCATTTTCATTATTGTTTATAAGTTCATATTCTTGTATTAAGCCTTTAGTAGAGGTTCTTGATTAAAACATTTATTTAGTAGATGATATATACATAGTTTCAGTTCGGTTATTACATATATGAGAGTGGCTTTGTCTCTCTGTCTGGTGAGAGGTCAGCAGCTAGTCGGCCAAGTGAAGTAGGGTGCAATTGTGGTTAGCACACAGACACACACACACACTCAGTTAGAGAGAATCATTTAGAGGTGAAAGTTTAATCATGTTTTGCTCGGGGTTGCAAAAGAGCAGTTTGTGATGTGTCAAGATGATAAGCGAGCATCCGGCAGTGACAGGAAGTACCTGCCGTGAAGACGAAGACAATGTTCTTTTAAACTGTGTTAAAAGTCATTGTGGTTTTCAATTGACGTATGCATATATTGTATCTGACGCATGAGGGGGCGTCATTAAATTCAAACCCTGATGGTATAAAATATCTGTTTATGTTTTGAGTAGTCAGAGATCAGCCCTGTCTGCGAACGGAGCTGGTCCCCCACGCGTGTATTTCATTAAAATCAATTGTTTGACCAAGCTCTTGTTGGACCATGGTTGTTTGTACTCTCCTTCCTCAATATTTGAACCTTAACACCTCTGAAACGTGTCAGCCCGTTAACGTAATCATCTGTGGGATGACGTGTCAAGAAAGTACCGGAAGCTTTCAGTCGGTCTAAAACGGCTTACCAGACGCTGCAGCAGGAATAGCTGCAGATTCCTGTTGTTACCAGGGCATACACAACCGCCTGTGTCCTCACAACTGCTGCGGTGCAACTAGAGAGCATCACACCATTTCAGCTCTACTTCAACCCAGATTTAATTCTAAGAAATTATCAGGTATGGTGACTAATAACCAACTTCCTGTTTTTTGGTCCGGTTGGTTTCAATTTCCTGTTCCATATGATTTTTCTGTACAGATGCTGTTGAATGCTGGAGGAGGGCTCTTTCAGGAGACGCACGGCTGACTTTGTCTTCATGTTTCTCTTTGGTGGACTTCTGATGACTATATTTGGCACTTTTGTGAGTCTGGTGTTCCTGGGCCAGGCCTCCACCATCATGCTGGTGTACGTGTGGAGTCGACGGAACCCGAATGTTCGCATCAACTTCTTTGGCCTGCTCAACGTTCAGGCACCCTTCCTGCCCTGGGTGTTAACGGGATTCTCACTTCTGCTGGGCTCTATCATCGTGGATCTTTTAGGTATTGCTGTTGGTCATGTGTACTTCTTCCTGGAGGATGTTTTCCCAAATCAACCAGGTGGTGGAAGGTGGCTCTAGACCCCATCAATCATAAAGATGCTCTTTGACACTCCAGAAGAATACGCCAACTATAACCCCCTGCCAGAGGCGGGTTTGCGTGGGGGGAAGGACAGCGCCTTGGTGGTTAAATACACCCTCTATTTCATCCCTGATCATCAGGTCACCTTCAGGGACCTTCCTCAGAGAGTTGAAGACACGGTCTTTGTTTTTGACGTGTTTGTTTAGTTGTGGATGAGGAATCCTCCATACCTGCTTCATGCCCTGGAGGACGGGGCTGTGGCCCCCCCACACCCTCTAGCAGATCATTACATGAAGGAACCTTTTAAAAACAAGCGCGTCCATGCTCACAGGTGTACACACGGGTGATCACACCCACAAACTACACCCTTTTTGGCTCCTACCTCAAAGCTCACTGTGTTCTGTTGATCTTATGTGCTGCACAATAATGTTTAATATTTAGTATTTACTGTCATATTCCCATATATCATCGTGATGTTGTTGGTTATGTTGCTCTCGTTTTCTTTGGCTTGTTTTCTTTTTTCATTCTCAACAGGTGAAATTAAAAAAGTATCTACTGTTATCTACTGTTATCTACTGTTAGCTAGTTTATTGTGATGGTGTTGTTTTTATTATGTTGCTCTTTGTTGTTTGTTTTCTCTTCTGGTTTTTTTTCTCCACACAGGTGATCCAGGTGTTTGTGTTTCTTTCTTTCTTCCCCCTTTCTCACCGTCTCTTCTCCCCTCCTCTCTTTTTCTTTCTCTCCCTCTCTTTCTTTCATTCTTTCTCCCTGTCCTATCCCCCAGTCATGTCTGTCCCGTCTTTAAAAAAACGAAAATAAAATAAATACATAATTATAATAAAGGTCAATCAAATGGACCAATAAGGCCATGATGATCCACTTGGTGAAGTAAATCTGTTTGGCATCTTTCTGCCTTCAGACAACGATTCTGACGGCTAAAGATCCAAACGGGACAGACAACATAATCATCTGACCAATAACGTGTTGGCCACGGCGCGTCGAAGCCTCAGACTGTGGCGCGTGCGCCGTTTATGAACACGGCTGTGGAAGATCGCCTGTGATGAAGAGCCGTGGCTCATGGGAAGGTTGCTGGTTCCATTCCAAAGCGTCCTTGGGCCAAAACCCGAGTCGCTGCTGTGCAGATGAACCTGTGAATAAAAGTGGGCGGAGCTGTCCAGCAGACACGTGGTGTGTGAGATCCAGGCCATTTACCATCACTGATGTCACACACGGTGTATATTTTGTTTATGTGCTGCAGGCTGTTTGCGGTCTGAGGTCATTTCCTGCTCTCCGTGTCACGTGTCTGATATCGTGCGCCTTTTTGGGCACTTCATGCCTCCAGCTGACAGTTCTTATCACCGAGTTTGATAAAGCAGTAGAGACGACAGGCACACAGGAAACGGTCGGGCTCAAACCCACGGCCCTGCAGCCCGCGGTGTCCCTGCAGGCGCACAGCGTGTGAGCTGATTGGTTTGAAGCCACGGTCACACGCACAGGAAGAGAAATGAGTGGATTTTATTGTTCAAAGCTTTGAGTGCTCTGTGGTTCAGAGCTCTGAGAGCCGCTGAGGTCACTCTGTTTTTACCTGCACCAGTAAAACATGGAGCAGGACAGGAAGTCCTTATAAGGGCTCAGCCCCTGTCGTTAAATGAATTTCAGTATAAAAGTCATTATATTGTCATTAAACAATATGTGGACTGTCCCACCAGGGGAGAGAAAACTTTAGACTTACTGTATGCTAACGTCAAGGATGCATACAGCTCCTCCTCCCTCCCCCCACTTGGTAGGTCAGATCATAACCTGATTCACCTCACCCCCCGCTATGTGCCAATTGTGAGGAGGGAACCTGTGACCACCAGGACTGTTAGGAGGTGGTCAGAGGAGGCAATAGCGGAACTACAGGGCTGTTTCGAGGTGACCGACTGGGAAACACTCTGTGAGCCTCACGCCGAGGACATCAATGGGCTTACTGAGTGTATCACAGACTACATAACTTTCTGCACCGACTCCATTGTTCCAGCTCAGACTGTTCATTGTTACCCAAATAACAAGCCGTGGGTGACTAAGGACATCAAAGCCCTCCTCAACAACAAGAAGAGGGCTTTCAGAGGGGGCAACAAAGAGGAGGTGAGGAAGATCCAGGTGTTACTAAAGGACAAGATCAGAGAGGCTAAGGACAATTACAGGAGGAAGCTGGAGTGGAAACTCCAGCAGAACAGCATGAGAGAGGTGTGGAGGGGCATGAAGACCATCACTGGATTCAGGCCAACCAACAGCAGGGGAGCTGAGGGAGGTGAGAATAGAGCCGACGAGTTGAATCTGTTTTTCAATAGATTCGACACCACAGTGTCTGCTCCCACCCCCACAACCTCACCTGCAGTCAGCCTGGAATCCAGAGCCACACCACTGTGCCAGCCTCTCTCTTCACATGTTGCCTCCTGTGAGATTCCTGACACCCCTCCCCCACCCATCACCTTCACTCAATACCAGGTTGAGATGCAAATGAGGAGACTTCACTCAGGCAAGTCTGCTGGACCAGACGGAGTGAGTCCCCTTGTCCTCAAGGCCTGTGCCCCCCAGCTGTGTGGAGTCTTTCATAAACTGTTTATGCTGAGTCTGAGTCTGCAGAGGGTCCCGGTGATGTGGAAGACATCATGCCTCGTCCCTGTACCAAAGACGCCTCGTCCCAGTGGCCCCCAGGATTACAGGCCCATGGCACTGACCTCCCACATCATGAAGACCCTGGAAAGGCTCATCCTGGACCAGCTGCGACCCATAGTAAGACCACATCTGGATCCCCTTCAGTTCGCTTATCAGCCTCGTCTCGGAACAGAGGACGCCATCATCTACCTGCTCAATCGTGTCTACACCCATCTGGACCAGCCGGCGAGCACTGTGAGGGTCATGTTTTTTGACTTTTCCAGTGCTTTCAACAACATCAGGCCGACCCTCCTGGGTGATAAGTTAGCAGCGATGCAGGTGGATGCTTCTCTGGTGTCCTGGATTGTTGATTACCTGACAGGAAGACCACAATATGTACGTCTCCCACAGTGTGTGTCTGACAAGGTGATTAGCAACACAGGGGCACCACAGGGGACTGTCCTCTCCCCCTTCCTCTTCACCCTCTACACCACAGACTTCAGCCACTGCACAGAGACCTCCATCTTCAGAAGTTTTCTGATGACTCTGCGGTGGTTGGATGCATCAGCAGGGATGATGAGACAGAGTACCGGGCTGTGGTCGACTCCTTTGTCACGTGGTGTGAGCAGAATCATCTGCAGCTCAACGTGGCAAAGACCAAGGAACTGATCGTGGACTTCAGGAAGACCAGGAAACACTTGACCCCTGTTTCAATCCAGGGGGTCAGTGTTGACATTGTGGAGGACTATAAATACCTTGGAGTACACATTGACAATAAACTGGACTGGGCTAAAAACACCACAGCACTTTACAGGAAGGGCCAGAGTCGTCTCTATTTTTTGAGGCGACTGAGGTCCTTCAACATCTGCCAGAAAATGCTGAGGATTTTCTATGAGTCTGTGGTGGCCAGTGCGATCCTCTATGCTGTTGCATGCTGGGGGAGCAGGCTGAGGGTCGCAGATGCCAACAGACTTAATAAACTGATCCGTAAGGCCAGCAATGTTGTGGGGATGGAGCTGGACTCCCTCAAGGTGGTGCCGGAGAGGCGGATGCTGTCCAAGATAAAGACAATGTTGGATAACACCTCCCACCCACTCCATGACATGCTGGTCAGTCACAGGAGCTCGTTCAGTGAGAGACTGAGATTACCGAAAAGCACCACTGAACGACACAGGAAATCATTCCTGCCTGTGGCTCCCTGTACAACGCATCCACTTAACACACTGTTTGCTGCTACAGCTACACATGTTTCTTTTCCAAATATTTATTTATGAGTGACTTATGTATGTATGTATGTATATATATGTATATATTGTACTATTCTTAGTTAGCGTATTGTCTGTCTTGTCTTAATGTTGGTTTAAAATGGAGCACTGTAACAAAAAATAATTTCCCCCAGGGATCAATAAAGTATTCTGATTCTGATTCTGATTCTGATATTGACCCACAAACACTCACAGAGGTTGAGCACAAAGGAACAGTTGTAGTGACGTGTGGAAGTTACCTGTGCAGTAACAGTGTTTCCATCTTACAAGGTAGATATGCTGAACCTTTCAGGGCGGGGCTAGCCCACTCCACTGAAAGGTGCATTTCTGCAGAATCACAGTACTTTAACTTACAAGGTAACTTCCTGTAAAACACCTGGAGTTACCACATGAAAGTACTAACAGCTTCCTGTCTGCACAGGACGGCCCCGAGCGTGTGGAAGGACCCAGACTGGGATTCGCTCAGGAAAGATGTGATCCTGAAGCTCTTTAAACCCTCCGTGATCCATGCAGGAGGTTTCCGGACTCCTCCTCCTCCGTGGGGTCTGAGCTTTCACTTAATGCTGTAATGTAATTTGTAGCATTAACATTTCATGGATGCAGTTTTAGGAGCAAGCTGAGCCCCGCCTCCTCCTCTCTGCTCCATCTTTAAAAAGCATTTACTCCCATTAGTGGAGCGAGTTGACAAACCCGTTGCCTCCACCAGTTTTCCTTTCACAGAATCCCTCCACCTCTGCTCACACCACCACCCAAAACCAATTACCTCCTGCAGCTTTACAGCCCGGCTCGTAATCCCAGAGCCGCCACATGTGAGGCTCCTCTTTCAGCCGCTCACAGAAGAAGAGAAGAAGGAGGAGCAGGAGGAGCGTGTGGGGGCGAGTGCGCCCGATGAGACGGGAGAACAAGGAAATGAAGCGATTCGATTAGCGAGGCGAGGACTCGGTCGGGGTCACTGAGGCCGTCTCAGTCGGACACGGCAGACAAATCTGCGAGCTCGCCGTTAATGGCGTTTCTATTTTGGAGCTGAACGATGCCATCAGTCTGCTCGGCCTCGTTCTGCCACTTTCTCTGGGTTTTAACTCCAAACGCTTTGTGGCCTCTGATGAGGTTCTTTCTTTCCCCGAGAAAAACACGCCACAAAAGACGCTTTCACAGACTTCACAGCCCGAAACCGGAGATTAGAGCGGCTTTATTATGAGACAGGAAGCCTGAAATATCCCGCGGTGCACTGCGTCAGGTCTGAACGGCGAGGAAGGCGACGAAGATGACAAAGACGAGGAAAAGTGCTGAAGTTCAGCCTGAGGGTGAAACACTGGACTCTGCAAGCAGAGCACGGAAATCCACCTTCAAGAAGTGGGATTGGCCACCGTCAGCACGCCGCCTTCAGCTCATCAGTAGCTTCACAGGTGATGTCACCGTGGCTACCAGCACGCGGTGTCTGACTGCACGTCTGAACAGCTCGCTGCTGTTCTTCTAAGAGTGGAAGTAGGCAGGAAGTGAAACAGGAAGTGAGGTCAGGTGGCATCTGAGTCAACTCTGGGCTTCCATTAAAGCAGCATCAGCAGGCTCATCCAATCATCTGCAGGAAGCCTCCTTTCATCGTTAAAAGGCTCGCGCCCGGTCAGCCCAGCACCACGTGTCACGCTGACCCAGGCCTCGGCCTGTCGTCATGGCAACAGTCCGAGCTGCAAGCAGTCACCGGGAGTGACATCTCAAAGCCTTTCTGTGCGTCGGTTAATGAAGCGAGAGGCCGACAGGTCGCGGCTGACCTGAAGGGGGCGCTGCGAAGTCCGATTGACGGTTCTGTCACAGCAGGAAGAACAGCGAGCGCCAAAAGTACAAAGAAACCTCTCACAGTCAGTTTCTGTCCCCAACGCAACCTCAACCGGGCAACGAGTTGATGGCGGCGTGTTGAACAGTGGCGTGATGAACAGTCGCGTGTCGATGTCGGTGTGTTGAACGGTGGCGAGCTGACAGTGGCGTGCTCTGGTTTGTTTCTGTGAACCTAGAGCTGCTCCATTCGCTCCTATGGCTGTCCTACCGAGACACGTGTGTTTATGAGGACTGATGGAGCGAGCAGCAGACTGCTCACCTCCACCCATCCGTCTGTGTTTACAGTGAGTGTGTGCAGCACACTGTGGGCTGGTCAGCTTTTAACGACCATCCCGGTGCTCCTGACGGGCCGCTCGCCGCTCCTGGACCTCACAAGCTTTACGCTCACTTTAGGACGGTCTGAGTTTAGACCAGGGAGGGTCTCCCTTGGGGTGATCGTGGCTCAAAGAGTTGGCAGTTCGTCTTGTAACCAGAAGGTTGGCGGTTCGAGCCCCGGCTCGGACAGTCTTGGTCGTTGTGTCCTTGGGCAAGACACTTCACCTGCCGCCTACTGGCCAGAGGGGCCGATGGTGCGATATGGCAGCCTGGCTTCTGTCAGTCTGCCCCAGGGCAGCTGTGGCTGCAACCGTAGCTGCCTCCACCAGTGTGTAAATGTGAGAGTGAATGAATAGTGCTATTGTAAAGCGCTTTGGGTGCCTTGAAAAGCGCTATATAAATCCAATCCATTATTATTATTATTCCCTATGAAGCCCCGCCTTAAACTCTTCATGTGTATTTCTGGAAGACTCGAGTGTCAAGACTGGAGTCTGATCACAGCTCAGAACGACACCCGAAGGGGCCCACCCGCTGCAGGGCACAGGTGTAGTTGTAGGGTCTTTACCAGTGTGTGTGTGAGAGAGAGTGTGTGTGTGTGTGAGAGAGAGTGTGTGTGTGTGTGAGATCTTGTCCCCAGTCTTCTTTGATTGACAGCTCAGCCCCCCCCCCCTCCACCCCAGCTGGAAAGAAGCAGCTCACTGCTGAGGGTGTCCAGATGTTAGCGTGCTGATGATAGATGTTAGCTTAGCCTCCAGCTGTGCGTCACAGGAAAGTAAATAAACACCAGTCAGCTGTCAGTGGGGACTCCTTCTGCTCCTTGGTGGGTCCAACAGCACATTTCTAACAGCAGCGGCGATGGACGTCCATGCCCCTCCTCCATGCCCCGCCTCCACAGTTTCTTTTAGGTGGATTCAGACTGAGCGTGCTCAACGCAGTGCTGGGTGTAATCCATTTATTTCCATGAACTCCGGATGGCGCCCTGCTATCGACCCGCCGTGGTGCAGGTGTAGCGGGGTGTTAGTGGGTGGGGTTAAAGTCTTTAACCTGCAGCAGCCTCCACCCTGACCCCAACTTTGTTCCACTGTGAGCGCTCTGCCTGCTCTGTGCTTGTCCTCGTTCTTTGCTGTGCTGGATAAGAGAATAAAGAAACATAACGGGGCCGTAACCCACCGAGTGTGACGCTGAGTGGGAGCGCTGAGCGTCGGGGTGGGAGAGGGCGCCGTGTTCAGGGTGCGACTAAAGCAGCTCGAAAGGTTTCAAAGGTCAGGGCTTCATGTTGGAGGTGGAGCGGTAACCGTGGTTACTGGGCGGCACAAAGCAAACTAAATGCTCGCCAGGCCAAGAATGACTGAAGTCTGGTTAAGCCACTGTGGGAGGTCAAAGGTCAGTTTCTTTTATCAAACCAGCTTCAGTCTCGCTCTCCAGTCTGACAGTTTACGGCTCCAGCCAATCAGAGCGCTTGTATCTTATTTCACCGCTGCTGAGAGGAAGTCCACGTCCATCCGCCCCCCTGGATCACGGTCATGAACGCCTAAACGCTGGACGCAGGTGTGATGTCACCTCTCCTGTCTCGTTGTTTTCAGGTTTGTTCGGTGGAATCTGTTGAATGTTGATCTCCACCTTTGTTCACTCCGGTCTCTCTCCCACCTCCCTCCCTACAATCTGCTCCTCCCAGCATGCACCTCTCGCACAGATGGCGCTCCTCTCGTTCATCCCTCGCTCTGCAGGAGGAGAATGAGGAGGTCCTCAGCAGGCTTTACCCATAATGCTTTTCTGAACGAGGTTCTGCACGGTGATGACAGGACAACCTTTGAGTCCCTACTGTCTGTGTGATCTGTGAACCACCTAGCCTCTATGCTAACCTCAGCGTTAGCCATTCTGGTGGGTTGGGCAGACCCAGCTGTGTGCCGGCGCTGACATCACATTTCTGGAGTAACGGGAGGACGGGGATGATTGAAACAGATTAAACACAGAGCAGCTCCACTTCCTGTCAGCACCAAACCAATCAGAGGCATTCTCGCCTGCACTGCCGCCGTTCCTCTGAGCCAAACAAGCGAGCCAGACATTTTGTCTCCATATGTGCGAGACTTCTCTGCTTCCTGTTAGAAACCAGCAGAAAACAGGCCCCGAGTTTTAGTTTCGGTCTCCTTTTGTGAGCGCGGCGTCGTCCACGGGCACGTCTCTCCGTTACTTCCTCTGCATTCTGACGCGCTAACGGTCCAGATGGTCGAAGCCTCGTCCCTGACTCCATCCCTCTCTGCGTCTGACGGATGATTCTGGCTGCTGCTCGCGACACGTCGCTCCGCCGAGGCTCCAAACATCAGCTGCTGCACAGACGCCGCGTCACCCGATCCAACTGCACGCAGGAAACAAAAGCAGCTCCCGGCTCCGATAATGCTAACGCGGCTCTGCGGCGCTCTCAAACACAAACCCTTTAACCAGCTGACCGGCCTCCGCCTTGTTTCCACACACTCCCACAAACCAGCTGCTGTGTTCATCTCTGTGACAGTGAACGTCCTGCCCTCAGCAGCTGGTCACACTCTTCCTCTGCATTAGTAACACTTCAGTATTTTCTGACCTTGGTACCGACTGTGGCTCCTTCAGCCGGTGTTTGTTCACAGGTGCATATAAGCCTGTTTCCACCTGTTTACTGTGCACGTCCCCTCCCTCTGTAACCGTGTGCCTGCACCCTGCAGGTAAGACTCCCAGCCAGAGCTCACGTGTGGATGAAGCGTTAAAGCAGCTGAGAGTATTCAACTGTTCACACAGTTAGACTCTGGTGGTTGTTTAACCTGCAGCTGCAGCTGTGTTCACCTTTAAACTGAGCTCCTGATTTATGCCCATGACCTAGTGTCACCTGTCATTCACAGACTACATCACTTCCTGTTTCTTTACATGAGCTCGAGGTGACGGTTGTTGTGATTTAATGCTGTTTCAATAAAGCTGAGTTCATATTTTCGTGTTTCTGTTTTCGTGCACCATCTGATTTTACTGGTTTTATTTTGTGTGATTTTTATGTCGTTTGTGCTTCATGACTGTCTCTGAAATTAGTTTCCTGCATTAGTGCAGTTCTTAATGTCATCACGGGCGTTAAAGTTCATTCTTTGTGTTTGATGGATGGAGATCCTGCCGTCAGACACACTGAAGTAAAAACACATTAATGCTGATGTGCAGCACAAACCGCCCCTCGTTTATTATTATTACTAATATCTGGTGACATGTTGGAAGCTTCCTGTTGGAGTCCTGTGCAGGAAGTGAGGAAGTGAGGGTTAAAACCGTGCTGAAGCTCCTCCCACTGGGATTATTTGACCAAGTCTTTCCTGCAGCTCACAGCGTGGAATGGCGTCAGCTGTTCAGAGCTAATTAACCACCTCCAACATGGCCACCCGAGGGTGCATCACACCACCTGAAGACCCTCCTCATCCCTCCATCATTTCTGGCTCCTCTTGCCGTCTCCTGGAGGTGCTCACACCTCCGAGCACCCACCCAGGCCCTTAGTGTGCTTTTATAATTAATGCTAACAGGATGTGCTAGCTGCCCGTGAAGATGTGCCAGATCATCCTTACCTCCGTCTCTCTGTGATTTTACGCCTTCCTCATCCATATGGCCCGGTCACTCCGCCTCCCCTCCCTCCACCCCTCCGCCTGCAGAGAGGTTGGGTTTGTTAATAGCCCATATGGCCTCATCATATGCTGCCAGTGAATTCTAATGACAGGAGATTGGCGGTCGTTCCCTAGCTGGCCGCCGGCTTCGCTTTAATAAACCCCAACCCGCCATCGGAAACACAGGCCACGCTGCGGTGACTCCTCCTTCACAGCCTGAAGGAGGGGAGGGACTTCAACGTGCCGATTTAACCTCTGATTGGATGGCTCAGTTTGACCCGCCTCCCTGGAGGTTATCACCTGGAGCTCCTGATGCTCCTCCAGGCTGACGAGGACGTCAGTCATCAGGTGTGAGTCCCGTTTGGTAGCTGGCAGATTTCTCAGGGGCGACTCGTCTTCGCAGCACGTAAACGTCGGCGTGTGTGGACTATCAGTTTGAGTTCTGGCTGCTGCTCAGCGAGATCTGTGAGGTTATGATCTGTGGGCGGGCCTTCCACTCACACGCCTGTTTCACCTGCCACAGAGAGCACATCATCAAACACAGGACGCCACACCTGACAGTTCGGGGGGTGGGGCATCATTGCTGCTGCAGTTGGCATAGCAACAACAATCAGAAGGCAAGCTCATTCATGTTAGCATGAAGTCGGCTGGCTGACGTTTCTCACCACAGCCTCTTTATTCTGTGATCTGATTGGCTCACAGCAGCACAGGTGGTAGAAAAGTTGAACTCACCTTTCCTCCACAGTGCAAACTTCAAACTGATGTGACTGGTTAGCAAACATCTGCATCTGCAGCGTGGTCACAAACTCGTCGCCCACCACTCGTGAAACTGAAAAACTGGAAACAGAGAACATTCACCTTCAAAGTAAAAGTCCTGCCTTACCATTACAACAAATATGTTTATTTTGAAGGGGAACAGTGTCCTGGTTTCACGTTAGCTCCAGCAGCTCGTTTGGTTTAGACCAGGTTTGATTTCAAATGTAAATACTTCGTTTAGCTTTTTATGAAATGTTGTTTATAATGGTGTCATGTAATTATCTTTATCTGTTTGATAAAGTGCAAACACACTCAGGTTACGTCCTGTTTAGTTTGAGCTCGACTTTAAACTCGATGTTTGCTGGAGTTTGTTAAAGCAGTGAGAAGCTTCAGATGTGGTTTAGCTGCATTATTCATAATTTTGCTTATAATGAAATGTAGAGTGTGACCGAGGATGCATCATGTTCTGTTTTCATGCATCTGTAAAATCAAAGGTCAGCAGGTGATTGGTGCTTACACATGACTGATCTCACACTCTGACCTTACAGAAAGTTTAACAGCTTCACCGGCTGCATCGACTTTTCTTTTATTGCCCGTTTTCTGCCTTTTATCGCAGTTTGACCTTCGAGCTGATACGTTCTGTTTTCAGGACCAGACGTGCTTTACATCTGCGGGGTCCTCGGATCAATACCTCGACTCAGCGAATTATGATCTCTGCTTCTCCTGAGCCACCTCCGGTCCTCGAGCCGCTCACAGTTCTGGGTGAGCAGACCATCACGTGGGGACCTGAATGTGTCGCTGCAGGTGAGGCCCACCCGAGACACTGAGGGTGTGTGTGTGTGTGTGTGTGTGTGTGAGGCTGCTGCAGTTTGCAGATCCCTGACAGCTCAGCTTTAACTGCAGCTTTTGCTCGTTGCTGGTGAGAAACTCACAGCCTCCATTATTTATGAGCCACTGTGGGCTCTTTACAAACGAGCTCCCAGCAGGCTGAGAGTCCCTGAAAGAGCAGCTCGCCGGCTTGTTTAGCGCCGTCATTGTTCGCCGTGGTTTGTTGTTCGGCGCAGGAGCCGTTTGCTGAAGTACTGTGACCGAGGAAGCATCGCAGCTCGAGTCAAATATTTGTTCACCACACGGTCACAGACGCCCGGAGGAGCAGCTTCGCTGCGTCTGGAAAGTTTAGAGCCCTCACGGGCCTCCTGCAGAGGAGCTCAAAGACCAGAGCGATGGCAGGAGCGCCACAGCTGCTGGTTTAGGAGTCCTAACACCCCCACCCGCCCCACAGCACCACTAGTGACACTGCATCATTTTAATGTTCCCGTGCTGGCAGAAATCCAACCTCTGTGCTGTGAACAGCGTCACAGCCTCGTGCCCGTCTGAGGCATCGAGGACCAAAAGCCACACGGACAACAGTCCGGTCTGCCGTCTGGGACTCTGCATTCATGTAAATGCACTTTCTCGTGTCTTAGCTGAACCTGGCAGCTGTTAATGTCAAAGTAAATGTGGCCTGATCTGTAGCTGGATCAGTCTGAGATCCAGGAGTGATGCTGAATGTAAGTGGCTTCATGATCCAGTCCGTTATCAGCATGCTGACGGCCTCGCATCAGACGCCGCTGCTCCCGCTCTCCATTAACCACTCCTCCACACTGCTAATGGGAGATTGTAATCAGTCTCTGTCCTGGATTCATCAGCAGAGTCGTCAGGGTGACGGAGAGGAGGCGGTGGAGAAAAGAGGAGACGGATGAAGGAGGAGGTGGGTGACAAAAGCCAGCAGCAAAACAAGCAGGATAAGAGAACGCTAAGCAGGTGATGGAGTGAGGAGGAAGAAAAGAAGATGTGACAGGAGGTCAAACAAAGACGCGAGGGAGGGAGGAGGAACAGGAAAGGGGGGAATACACTCAGGAGGAGAAGAGCTGGGAGAAGGCAGTGATGCTGTTACCTGGGTGACGGTAACCACGGCAGCAAAGCTTTTGACCTCCAATCATCCTCCATGGATGGTTTCCATCTGTTCTCATTACAGAGAGATTAGGAAAGAAAGAAAAGGAGCGAGGAAGAGAGCAGGAGGAAGATCACCAATCAGCACAGCTTAATTAGCGGGTAACAGCTAATACTAAGCTATCACGTGGGATGGGGACGACAGCTATTAATCAATTATGCATTAATTGCTGTTAAGTATTTAAAGATCCGCTGCAGGCATGTTTGGAGACATTTAACGTCTTCGCTTTGAGTGCTCGCCTCTGCAGATGGACGGGAGGCGGCGGCTCCAGTCCCGAAACACTTTCAACAGGAAAGCAGGGACAGGTTTGACTCCAGAAAACCTTAAAAACACGTCAGGGCACCAAGCAGCTGTGAGTGGGCGGAGCTTCCGTCTGGCAACTGTCATGCAATTAATATATTCTTAGTGCTTATTTCGTTGTATGTATTTTAATAATGAAGGTTTGTAAAGCAAGGCCACTTTTGACTCACAAACTAAGTGCTCAGCCAGACTGAAAAGAGGAACTTGTAACATAGTTGTTGAAACTATGTGTGACGTGTACCAAAATAACACCTGTATGTGAGACGTTCTTAGATTCTAATGTTAGAGATCCTGCAGCTGGCGTTGGGCTGTGCAGGGCTCTCTCTCCTCTGGAAGATGATTGAATAAAGAATTAAATATAAAATGTTTTCTCTGTTCTATTATGGGGATCAAAGAATCGGGTTTTAATACAACACACTCAGAAATCTTAAACACAGACGACCTGAAGCCATCGAAGTGGGCGGAGCTGACCAGCACCAACCCAAACATGCTTCCACTCCACTTCCCTTTAGGGGGCGCCGCAGCCCATCGTCTACCTCCATCTATCCCAGCATCAACCTCTGACTCCTCCTGCCTCTCTTGCCAAAAACAAAAAAGTTTTCTGCCTAGTGTTACGGAGCGCGACACACTTTACTGCCTGTGTGTCAGCTGTAAACATGGGTGTCTCATAAACACGTATGTGTGGAGCGTAGAGGAAACGTAGGACGTGAGCACAGCTGCAGCACGTCTCTGTGTCAGGCTATAAACGTGTTCATTTTAACATGGAGTCCATGACTCTGTGCTGCCTCCGCTGGATGTCAGAGGAAGTGCAGGTGTGAAGCTTCAGTGCTGAGTCAGTTACAAAGATGCTGCGGTGCCGTGCAGACCTGTGGGATAGCACTGATGATCTGCTGCTTGTTGTTGCACAGAAGCGTGGGTGGACACGTTGTTGCTCCGCCCTCTCTGCCTGTTTGGAAAAGTTAGTGAAGAGTCGCTGAAGTGTTAGATGACATCTTCACAGCGAGCGCCTCCTCCTCCTCGTCCTTCCTAACGACTTCATTAGTTTATTACACACAACAGGAAACATGCAGGTATGCTGCAGGCGCCCCCTACAGGTTCAGCATGCTCTCCGCAGTGGCACCACCACAGGTGTGTACCACGTGTACCAATCTCCAACTGCCGCAGGAGGTGGAGTCACACCCAACGACAGCCTTACGTTGTCCTGTATTAATTGCTCTCTCACACACACACAAACACACACAGACACACACGCACGCACACACACAGGCAGTGGGTGGGTAACATACCAGTCAACACAATACCTGAAGCCATGAATGTGAGTGGGTTCCACTCAGACATGAACTGGTTGGATTCAGGTAAATGTGCTCGCCTCCAGCATGAGGCGCCTCACGCGCTGCCGCCGGTACTTAACATCCAGCTAGCGTGGCGTTGTGTCCATCTTTAACATACAGTCTATGTGGATGGCCCAGCAGAGGCTTGTGGGGGTGAGTCAGTCTCACATGTGGACTCGTGTCCTCCGTTAGAGCATCAGCACGCGTTATCCTGCAGTCTGACTGATGGCCAGTAGATGGCGACAGCTGTGGCTGCGAGAAGACTCTCTGACCTCTGACCTCTCTGTTCGTGGGTTCGCTCACTCGCTTTGGGTCAGACTGAATTAAGTTCGAGTCTGTTATTGTGGTCACACCACGTTTTAAAATCCATCTATGAACCACATGCTCATTGGCTCATGAGCCGTCGGTCACATGCCAGCAGCCAATCAGTGTGCCTCATCACATCTGATGTTTGCGGCCAAGATGGCGATGTCCATCACCACAGCGATGTCCATCTGTGAACAGAAGCGAGCAGCTTCAGGGTCAAACCTGGGGGACGAATACGGAGTTTGTTGAACTAACTACTCCAGAGCTGCTCCAGGAGAGCTGCAGACACTCAGGTAGGGAAACGTAGTCCTGTGGGACACTTCCTGCAGGGGGACAGCAGCCTCTGCTCCTGCCTGTCACATCCTGTTATGTCTCTGAGGTAACTTTAGACTTGTTTGTAATGCCCTGACAGCAGGAAGCACACACACACACACACACACACAGACGTACAGACACACACACACACACACACAGACGTACAGACACACACACACACACACACACACAGACGTACAGACACACACACACACACACACACACACAGACGTACAGACACACACACACACACACACAGACACACAGGTCCAACAACACGCTGCTGAATAATTGAGCGTTGGTGAAGGCCTGCGTGCTCCTGAATGTGACACGCCTCACAGTTCACTCACAGAGCGCTGCGGTTAGGAAGGAGGGCGGGGCACGAAGGCCTTTAATGTGCTCCACCTCACAGCGCCCTGAGTGGAACTTTCTGGAAATGTGAGTCCCTCTGAATGGAAAAGTGTGACCTCAGCAGCTCCAGTCCGAACACCATCCATAATTCTGCTTTTGAATTAAAGTGGACATTGTAACATGCCGGAGCCCCTGCTGGACGTTAGAGGAACTGCACGTCACCAACCCAAATTAATTTCACGTCCTCACTGACCTGCAGCTTAGAGGAGGCTCTTACATATAACCCTGGAGTCATATCAGCACAGGTCTCAGCCCTCCACACAGCTTTACCTGCTGATGCTGAGAGTCCTGAAGCTCTCACTGCTCTCTGCAGGGCCACACCAAGTCTCATCTCGAGGGTCGACTTTCAGCAGAGTAAATAAAATAAAGGCACATCTGCCGTCTTCTCTCCCTGCTGCCTGATTCCAGCACTAACCTGGAGCGACCGGAGAAAGAGAGACGTCATCTTAATGAAACTAACAAACTCGCCTGCTGTTTCTGAGCCGGTCTCCTTTGTTGGCTCACAGCTGGATCGTGTAACTCTCACTGACGTCTTTCAGGCCTTTTTGTTCTGTTTTCGTGTGCCGGTAAGAAGCTGCAGCACTTCGAGGGGCTCGTTTCAGATCTTCATGCTCAGATGTAAAATGTGGGGCAGCTGAAATATTCATCCAGTCTAAAGATGCCAAATAAAAACAGCAGCAGTTTCTGCTGTTTGATTTCCTCCTCACGCTGCTTCAAACAGCGGCACAGACCCTCAGCAGCAGAGGTGTGTTTTCCTGTTCCCAGGACGCGCTGCAGGATGAACACCGCTCACCAGCAAACACCTCGATCTCGCCGTGAATCATACATGAGTCACTCTCGTTGGGTCTCGGCGGAGCAGGCAGTCAGAAATAGCAGTTTGGTTGTGAGTCACGGCTGAAGACGAAAGACTCGGACAAAAGTTTCCAACAACAAGCCGCAGAGATGGCTGGAAGGAGGACGGGTGAGGACGCCGCAGCGCATTTACAGCAGCTTACATCTCCCTGAGGGCGTCCACCACACGTGCGTCCAGCAATCAAAGCTGCGAGGACCTCGCCTTTGAGCCGACTGACCTTTGACCTTCAGATGAAAGCCAATGATCTGAAGCACTTCCTGTGGAGAAGTTTTGGAACTTTTTGTCTTTTTTTGTCTGAGTGGAGATGAAATGATTCATGAAAACATCAAAGCCGAGGCTTTCACTGAGAGCCTGAAGCACAAAGAGGTTCATTTAGTGCTGATTTCACACACACTACAGCTGGAAGCACCATGTTTGCTGCTTTTACACGTCATTAGAACAATTAATTATCTGTCTCAGCTCCACTCATCAGTCATTATCCATTTCTGGGTCCAAACGCAGACAAACGCTGAGACTTAGAGCCGCTCCAGATTCCTTCAGCTCCTCTCCGAGCTGTTTCCATCAACGCGGCACCCACAGATCTGCTTTGAGTTTGATGGATTCCATCCACAGAAGAACATCTGGCCGAAGGAAACTGTCTCCTCGCTGCCGCAGAAACATCTGCTGGATCTGAGATTAATGTCTTGCCTTAGCGCTCCACAGTTAGCAGTTCCAGCATGTCGGAGCGCTGCTGGGACACTTCACTGTTTTATTTTTGCCCGAATGTCTCACCAGAGGAGCGTTTGAGCCCCCCCACCTCTGGTCAGCAGCTATTAAAAAACATGATGACCAGCTGCTGTTTTTCCTGCTCGCAGCTCTGATCCCCTCAGACTCTTAATCAGAGATGAAGTTTGCTGAAGGAGTTTGAAACTTTGTGAAAACTGGCAGCAGATCAGCCAGTCGAACGGCCTGAGAGTGAAGGAAGGTGCGGCGGAGGCTGCGGGGAATAAAAAAGCCATTTCATCTGTGATGTCCTGTTGTGACAGCACAAAGACGGCGGGGGAGCCGTGTTAACCTGAATGCCAATTAGCAGCATGTGTCAGGCTGAAAGGAGCTCTGACAATCAACGCTTTGATTTGAATATTCAAAGCTGACGGGTTTAAACAAAGGTCAGCGAGCTGATGACGGCGAGCCTCGGTGAGCAGGAAGCTTCATCCTGCAGGAACCAGAGAAGACCGTGGATAAAGTCTCTTTGACTGTCAGATGCTGTGGGCGACTGTGGGGAGCACGGCGTGACTGGGTGGGTCTTAGATTTTGGACTGATATTCTCCGTTTGTTGTAGTTTCTCAGGTTTGAGTGTCACCTTTGCTCTGGTTGTGTTTTCATTCATGTTTGGTGTTTGTACTTATCGTTGTTAGAAGTTCTTGAGGGTTTCCCATCCTGTGTTGCCTGTGTCTTTGTGTGTCCTGGTCTCTGCCCTGTTGTGTCTCTTTGTGATGTGTGTTGTGTTCGGTTCTGATTCGCCCCTTGATTCTGTTCAGCTCTCTCTTTCCCCCTTTGTCTCATGTGTATTTAAGCCACTTCCTGTTTGTCTACCTGAGTGTTTGCCTCATGTGTATTTAAGCCACTTCCTGTTTGTCTACCTGAGTGTTTGTCTCATGTGTATTTAAGCCACTTCCTGTTTGTCTACCTGAGTGTTTGTCTCATGTGTATTTAAGCCACTTCCTGTTTGTCTACCTGAGTGTTTGTCTCATGTGTATTTAAGCCACTTCCTGTTTGTCTACCTGAGTGTTTGTCTCATGTGTATTTAAGCCACTTCCTGTTTGTCTACCTGAGTGTTTGTCTCATGTGTATTTAAGCCACTTCCTGTTTGTCTACCTGAGTGTTTGTCTCATGTGTATTTAAGCCACTTCCTGTTTGTCTACCTGAGTGTTTGCCTCATGTGTATTTAAGCCACTTCCTGTTTGTCTACCTGAGTGTTTGCCTCATGTGTATTTAAGCCACTTCCTGTTTGTCTAGCTGAGTGTTTGCCTCATGTGTATTTAAGCCACTTCCTGTTTGTCTACCTGAGTGTTTGCCTCATGTGTATTTAAGCCACTTCCTGTTTGTCTACCTGAGTGTTTGCCTCATGTGTATTTAAGCCACTTCCTGTTTGTCTAGCTGAGTGTTTGTCTCATGTGTATTTAAGCCACTTCCTGTTTGTCTACCTGAGTGTTTGCCTCATGTGTATTTAAGCCACTTCCTGTTTGTCTACCTGAGTGTTTGCCTCATGTGTATTTAAGCCACTTCCTGTTTGTCTAGCTGAGTGTTTGTCTCATGTGTATTTAAGCCACTTCCTGTTTGTCTACCTGAGTGTTTGTCTCATGTGTATTTAAGCCACTTCCTGTTTGTCTACCTGAGTGTTTGTCTCATGTGTATTTAAGCCACTTCCTGTTTGTCTACCTGAGTGTTTGTCTCATGTGTATTTAAGCCACTTCCTGTTTGTCTACCTGAGTGTTTGCCTCATGTGTATTTAAGCCACTTCCTGTTTGTCTAGCTGAGTGTTTGCCTCATGTGTATTTAAGCCACTTCCTGTTTGTCTACCTGAGTGTTTGCCTCATGTGTATTTAAGCCACTTCCTGTTTGTCTACCTGAGTGTTTGCCTCATGTGTATTTAAGCCACTTCCTGTTTGTCTAGCTGAGTGTTTGTCTCATGTGTATTTAAGCCACTTCCTGTTTGTCTACCTGAGTGTTTGTCTCATGTGTATTTAAGCCACTTCCTGTTTGTCTACCTGAGTGTTTGTCTCATGTGTTACCTGCTTTGGACTCCTTTTGAACCCTTTTTTCTTCAGCCACCTGGACATGCTGCTTCATCTAAATCAAGGTTCACTTTTATTTGTTTAAATCTTTCTTGGAGTCTTCATCTTGGGTCCAAATTAAGCACAAACAAACGCCCCTTTAACAGGAAGAGGAGCAGGTTCAGGGAGGGGCAGCCATCAGCTTTGACTGGTTGGGCGGTTTGAATTCACAGGTACGAGTTTCAGGTATTGATGATGTCATACGCTGCCATTGGTGATGTAATGCTTTGCCTTCTTTTGTTGTACTAACCCTGAAAGGTTAAAAAAGCACCAGCCAATCAGCTCGCATCTATTCAAGTGCAGTTCCAGTTAAACCTCCAGCAGGAGGAGCGGCCATGTGTGTGATTGGTTGAAGATGGGACAAAGACACGCTGTTGAAGAGAGCCAGAGATGAATAATAACTAATTTAATAAAACCACTTCAGGCTTGGTGGTGCCGTCGGGACAGCTCAGCGCTGGTTCAGTTTTAAGGTTTTAACCCTATGATGCCCTTTACGTCATATTTGATACATGCGTTTCTGAGACCTCTATCTCATCAACATGATCAGTACAAAACTTTTTTTTGTCTAAAATTAGCACTGCTGTTAACAAAACGTTGCCAAAAAAGCCCAATGTATCAAATGCAATACAAAAAATGTATAATAATTATATAATTATAATAATATTATATAGCAAAACAATTGTGGATTTTGTTGAAGGGTTGAAAAACATCTTAGTTCCAAAAAATCTGAATTTTCTGGCAATTTTTTGATGGGTTGGGTCTTGCAGGGTTAATTCATTGTCGTCTTCTCTGTAAAAGTGCCAGATTTAAAAGATCGCATGCATCGGCATACTGAAACCAGCACTGCAGTCAGTAAAGCTCGTCTTCCTGCCTGCTTCCTGCAGACGCTGCTTTGACGACTGCGAGCTGAGTTTCAGTGTGACATGGTGTCTGAAGGCTGACAGGGATTATTGGTTGTTTCCCTCAGAGATGCCAGTGATGCTTCATGACCCTCTAAGACCTGCAGGTGGAGCCCATCTCACTCCCGAGGCGTAACATCCTGACGATTTGTAACGTCCCGCTGCGTTCCTGAGGAACGAAGGAATGAAGGCGACCTTCGCCGTTCTTAAGGTACGCGCCAGGTTATGGGTGAACCACAGTAGAATGACGGTCCCACGGTAAAACACGTTCCAGCCATGTATTCCAGCCCTAACCATAACCAGCACGTTAGTGACGTGAAACAGTGTTTTCCAAAGCGCTTTGAGGAAAATAAACAAACAAGTGTGGATTGATTCCAAATGGTTCTCATGTTTCCTCATTTTTCCGATGTCGTCATTTAGGAACGTGTTGGGTGCCTGGAAGCATAACATGTTGATGATTTGTCACCTAGCGTAAAATCTTACGCCTGCTGGCAGGTGAGCTTGCCCTACATGTGTGTTTAACCTTAACAACGAGCAGGCGTTTAAGTGCTGCTCTTACACCAGAGCACCAAGTCAGTGCAGCTCTGAACATGGTTACTACAGTCGATCCCTGGTTTCACAGCAACCTCCTGCCCCAGTCAGGAAGACTCATTTGTCCCACCAGCTGGTCTCAGGCCTGTGTGAGGCCTTCCCACAGGGTTAGGGTTAGACCACGAGGTTGTGTATCAGACTGTAACGTGTTAACCTGGGAGCCCATGTGGACTGACTCCCTGCTGGAGCCCCTGCTGGACGTTACAGGAACTGCAGGTGTGGTGCTTCCGCGTTGGTTTCAGAGGCTGATCTTTAATGCTGAGGTCTTATCCCACCTGACTGATGTGTGATGTCTCGTGCTGTGATCTGAGACAGAGGCGAACACACACCAGGAGAGTTCATGAAGCGAAGCTCGGCCTGGCGGTCGGCACACAAACCTTCTTGGTTCTGCTCAGCTGGTTTTATGATGGCTCCTTCCTGGTAAAACGTGCCAGACGGAGAATAAAGTTTGACTTTGTTTTCCAGCAGCTGACAAATGAAGGCTGAGAGTGTTTGCATTATTCATTACAGGGGTTAATAATTAACTTGTTTACATCATGCATCAGCCTCGGTGGACCAATCACAATCAGACAGTGACAGACAGATAATTATCGAGTCGCAACTTTCCCAGAAAACGTGCCTAATTATTTTTTATTTATCCGTGCATGAGTCGGATTGATTCCTCTGGTCCATCAGCTGAGGAAGAGGGGACAGGAAACGGGCAGCGAGGGGCGACTGTGCGAAACGTGCAGTCATCCAAAGGAAAAGTAAAGCATGACTGTTTCACCCCACAGGGTGAGCATTACAAACAGCCACACATGCATGGACTTATTTCTATGGATTTGTTTAAAGGACAGGGTGTCCTGTTGCTTGGTGGGTAACTGTGCTGAAGGTTTTCATGATTACCGAGATGCAAGTTATTCCCAAGACCCCAAGACAGGTAACTGGAAGGAACAGAGAGCGTTAACTGGTCAATGAAAATATTTGGGTGGGTGAATAAATCACCTGGAGCCAACTCCACCTGCAACTAATAACGGTTTAGTCACAGGTGGAGTACAAGTGTGACTAACTGAGGTAGATCAGGTAGAGGCAGAGCGGATCATCTACTAACTGGAAGGTTGGTGGTTTGATATGTGGCTCCTCCAGTATATATGCCAAATATCCTTGAGGTGATTCCGTTGTGTCTTTTTCTAGCAGTAATTCTGTTGACATGGTGTCAGCGGTATGATGAGTGTTTATACACATAATTCTAACAACATAATAGCCAATCACAGCAGAGCAACCCAACCCTGACCCAAACCAGCACCATGTCCATGAACACTCATACGACACACAGAGGTGGCGACAGGTGACGAGGTGAATACTAACTCACTTAAACTCATCCATCCATCCATCACTCACTTATCCATCCATCCATCACTCACTTATCCATCCATCCATCATTCACTTATCCATCCATCCATCCATCCATCCATCCATCCATCCATCCATCATTCACTTATCCATCCATCCATCACTCACTTATCCATCCATCCATCCATCCATCCATCACTCACTTATCCATCCATCCATCCATCCATCCATCCATCCATCATTCACTTATCCATCCATCCATCCATCCATCACTCACTTATCCATCCATCCATCACTCACTTATCCATCCATCCATCATTCACTTATCCATCCATCCATCCATCCATCCATCCATCATTCACTTATTCATCCATCCATCCATCATTCACTTATCCATCCATCCATCCATCATCCACTTATCCATCCATCCATCCATGCATGCATGCATCCATTCATCCATCATTCACTTATCCATCAGTACATCCATCCATCATCCACTTATCCATCCATCTATCATTCACTTATCCATCCATCCATCCATCTATCATTCACTTATCCATCCATCCATCCATCCATCACTCACTTATCCATCCATCCATCCATCCATCCATCCATCCATCCATCTATCATTCACTTATCCATCCATCCATCCATCCATCCATCCATCCATCCATCCATCATTCACTTATCCATCCATCCATCCATCCATCATCCACTTATCCATCCATCCATCCATGCATGCATGCATCCATTCATCCATCATTCACTTATCCATCAGTCCATCCATCCATCCATCATCCACTTATCCATCCATCCATCTATCATTCACTTATCCATCCATCCATCCATCCATCATCCACTTATCCATCCATCTATCATTCACTTATCCATCCATCCATCCATTCATCACTCACTTATCCATCCATCCATCCATCCATCCATCATCCACTTATCCATCCATCCATCCATCCATCATCCACTTATCCATCCATCTATCATTCACTTATCCATCCATCCATCCATTCATCACTCACTTATCCATCCATCCATCCATCCATCCATCATCCACTTATCCATCCATCCATCCATCCATCATTCACTTATCCATCCATCCATCCATCCATCCATCATTCACTTATCCATCCATCCATCCATCCATCCATCCATCCATCCATCATTCACTTATCCATCCATCCATCCATCCATCATCCACTTATCCATCCATCCATCCATGCATGCATGCATCCATTCATCCATCATTCACTTATCCATCAGTCCATCCATCCATCCATCATCCACTTATCCATCCATCTATCATCCACTTATCCATCCATCCATCCATCCATCCATCCATCCATCATCTACTCATCCATCCATCATCCACTTATCCATCCATCCATCCATCCATCCATCCATCCATCCATCCATCATCTACTCATCCATTCATCCATCCATCCTCCACTTATCCATCCATCCTTGCACCACAGCTCCGCCCAGCTCTAAGTCACGTTTGTTTTTTTAGTTTGGTTAAATTTTGTGTTACATGTGGATGCGCACATGAGCAATGTGTGTCTACAGGCGGTGAAGTATTCAGCTCTCACACATCCACACAGTTAGCCTTTAATGAGTGCTATAACTGAGGCAGAGCAGTGCAGAAACACACTCGCTCTCTATTCTCTGACGGTTTCAAACAACGGGGTCAGGGCCGGCACACAGACACAAACACAAACGCACCGTGAGCCGAGCCGAGAGGCTGCGCGAGTTATTTTTACTCTGAGAAGTGGAATAAAAGCAGTGCGATGCGATCTTCCTCTCTTTAAAAGAAACAGAAACCTGAGATGGAAAAAACCTCCAATCATGTGAAACTGTGAGGTTTCCATCTGCTGCTGGCTGCTTGTCATGCTGGGAGAGCTGCTGGGGTTTCATAACAATCTGAAGTGCAGAGATAGAAGGAGAAGAGAGACATCAGCACGTATCTGAGAGCTCCATCATCAGCTCCACTGCACGTCTCCGCCGGATTGGTCACCAGGACGAGGGCGCTTGTACCCTCTGTCAGGATTACATCACTGCACTGCTGTCACTGTGGCCTTATTAGTTTCAGAGTACAGACAGATCTGCAGATGAAGGCTGGGTTAATATTACACTAACATTCTGATCTTTACAAACTCATTTATCTTATTTTATTATAAAGTGTAAAGTGTGCGTGTTAGTCCCCATAGGGAAATAGTTCCTCTGCATTTAACCCATTCACCCAGTGAAGCAGTGGGCAGCCACCAGTGCAGCGCCCGGGGAGCAGTGTGTAGGGACGGTGCCTTGCTCAGGGGTACCTCAGGGTAGCTGTTCAGTGGAGTCGAACCCCCGACCTTCCAATCATGGGGCCACCACTCTACCTACTGAGCTATCCCTGTCACAGTTATTCTTAGCTGTGCTCCATAAATAATTGACTCCCCATGGAGGATTTTTCCTGGTTATGCTGGTTATGTGAGAGACATCTGATGGTTTTAGTCCGTTTGGCCTGTATTTATATATCGCTTTACTAGTCCCTAAGGACCCTAAAGCGCTTTACATATCCAGTCATCCACCCATTCACACACATTCACACACTGGTGATGGCAGCTACAGTGTAACCACAGCCACCCTGGGGCGCACTGACAGAGGCGAGGCTGCCGGACACTGGCGCCACCGGGCCCTCTGGCCACCACCAGTAGCCAACGGGTGAAGTGTCTTGCCCAAGGACACAACGACCGAGACTGTCCAAGCCGGGGCTCGAACCGGCAACCTTCCTATTACAAGACGAACTCCCAACTCTTGAGCCACGATCGTTTGCAGGACTGGATTCAGGGCCCAGGTTCGGGGCTCTGTGGGGCTTGTAAAACACTCCACCAGAGATGTGGGCAGGAAGCGTCCCGGCTGATTGGCTGGTGGGATCCGCACGGTCGAATCGTGACAGCCCTCAGAAGGAAAGGCCAAGCTTCAGTTTGTGAAGAAAGATTCTCAGTGAAGCGACTGTCTTAATGAATGTGGAGGAATCTCGAAGGTCACGACCTTTAGCAGCTTTCCTTTGTTTAACTGTCAGTCATGTGGAGCCCAGCCCGACTCTGACTGCATAAGGAGGCGGCCGACACACACAAACAGAGCTGTGTGTGTGTTATACTGACTGACACGCTGAGCGTTCAGTCAGCAGCAGAGCTGATTAAACAGAGGAAGAAGAAAGAAACTCGTGTTTTTGTGTTCATGTTGCGTCCTCTGAGTTGTAGCTCCGCCTTACGGGACATTAGCATGCATTCCCGCTCTGCTTCACACCTAGCAGAGCTTTAAACATCCTCCAGTCAATCAATACAGTTCAAATCACTTCAAATCAAATCAAATCACTTTTATTGTCACATCACATGTGCAGGTACATTGGTACAGCACATGTGAGTGAAATTCTTGTGTGCGAGCTTCACAAGCAACAGAGTTGTGCAAAATACAATAATGTAAACAAGCAAAATACAAGAATGGCTACATCTGAAACTAATAAATATATGTACAATATATAATAGTATATGCATTTCTGGATGTGTATATTAAATATTTTTCTACGTGTGTGTGTGTGTGTGTGTGTGTGTGTGTGTGTGGACAATTGAGGACAATTCAGGACAATTATGTGATCGATAGTGTAAATGAATTCAGTCCAGTGCTGCAAAGATTTCTCTTTGCTGCTGTAACAAACCCGAGCCTGTAACCAGTGCTGGAGAGGAGTCCGTGCCTGTTATCGATACCACAGTGTGGCCCGAGGTCTATCTGATTTATGTTTGGATTTCATAATTACATAGCTTGAGTCTTCTTGTGTGTGTAGTATGTTTATGTTTCATCACTCCCATCAACTTTGTCATTTGAAAAAAACGAAGTTTTGCTTTTTGTTATTTCGTTTTGTCCGTCTGGAAGCTCCGCCTCTCAAACTGTGACAAACACATGTGAAATAACAAAAACAATAAAAAAGCAATAAGCAGAATTATGAACGACACTTCTGACGATAAATCGCAGCGCCTTTATCGAGACAAGAACCTTCAGCCCACAGAAAACTTCTGTTCCTGTGTAGGAAACTCATTTTGATTATTCCAAAGAAAAGTTTCAGAGGTCCACAGATGGTGCAAAATGCAGCTGCTCGCATTTTAACAAGAACTGGGAAATCTGAGCACCTCTGTACTGAGATCTCTTCACTGGCTACCTTGACAGGTTCGTGCAGATTTTAAGGTCCTGCTGCTCACCTACAAGGCTTTAAACAGACTGACACCTTCATACCTCTCCGACCTTTTACACCTTTACGTTCCACCCCGTGCTCTCCGATCTCAGGACTCTGGCCTTCTAAAGGTTCCTAGAGCCAGAACAAAGACAGTTGGAGAGCTTTTACTTTTCATGCCCCGTTTCTGTGGAACAACCTCCCTCAAGATATTAGGCAGCTGTACAGCACTTTGTTTGAAAGCGCTTTATAAATAAAGTTACTATTATTATTATTTACCAACAAGGCTGTTGGATTTAAATCACAGGAATAATTCTGAAACTTCTCCATGTTGGAGCCTTGGACAGTTACAGCTCCATCACCTCTGACCCTGGGTAACAACATGAACTTGGCTTGATCCACATTCAGGTCTTAGATTAGTTAACATCACAACATAGAGGACTTTAAATGACTGTTTCAGGTTTTTTAGTGGGTAAAATAGAAGAACAGTCATCTGCATATAATCATATATAATGAATTTTACAGGAACATGACATATAGTTTGATTAGGTACCAACATTAAACCTTTCCACCCATAATCTCGCCCCACAGAGACCAGGCTGGTTTCTTTTTTTAATAGAAAGAAGTTTTTCCACTGTGGCAACGAGGCTTCACTGAAATGACTGCACTCATTTCACACCAGTCACTTTGTCATCTTCTCTCTGTGTTGCAATTGTTTAAAAGGCTTAATTCAATTCAATGTCATTTAATTAATAACTGAAATCACAACAACAGTCGCCTCGAGGTGCTTTATATTATAAGGTAGACCTTTGAGCCCTGTGAGCAAGCACATTGGTGACAGTGGGAAGGAAAAGCTCCCCTTTAACAGGAAGAAACCTCCGACAGAGCCAGGCTGAGCGAGGGGCGGGGCCATCTGCTGTGACATCATCAGCTCTGTCAGACTCCTTACAGAGATCGATGATAAAGTACCATGATGCCTGCTCACATCACATGTAGTGACGCTATCAGAAATCACAAAGTCCTTCCAGAAGCAAGCCGTGCCACGTATCAGCCATCTTGACAAAGAGGTAAGAATATTTCTGTAAGTTATTTCAAATATAAATAAACTGAATTAACTTTCAGAATGATGATTATTATAAGGCAGGCATAAAAGTAGCTGACTGTGCCCTAAAATAAGGATTTCGAAGATAAAGGTTTTACTCCACCACAAAGTTAGACTCCTCTCTGCTGCCATGGACTCTCCAAAGATTTTAACACTGGACCCATGAGCGCCCTGCTCCTCCATAACATGTCTGTAAACCATGCTGAGCTTTGGGTGTCCTGCTCGTTCTGCTCTCAGCGTGAGCAGGAACCACACCAGCGCTTGACTTTATGAGTTATGGGCTGAGCAAAGTGTCTGTAAACCAATCTAGTGGCTGTAATCAATAATGTAAGAATGTAAGAGAAACTTATCACTGTAATCAATAGAGTCCAGTGTGTGTGATCAATCACAGATGCTGTGGATCATGGAAGCACATGTTGTTGCTCCTTCATCCCTTTGCTTCACGGCAGTGAAAAAACAAAAGTGCAGTAAAACGCTGCTTTATTTCTCGTTCCCTTGTTTTGTTCAGAGAGCCGCTCTCATTGGCTCGTTAATGAGGACCATGATTTAAGCTCTTCATTGTGTGTCTGCGTCTCCAGAACAAACTGCAGTAATTAGATTTCTGCCTTTGTGTGAGGAGAGAGAGGAACAGCGCTCAAGGCCGTCTGCTCTCCTCGCTGCCTCCCACCGCTCTCCCATCTGCTTCTGCAAGCGTTACCGTTACATCAGCGTCTCCTGGAAATGTTCCATCGCTCCGTCAGCCTCTCGGCACTGCAAAGACTCCTTTAATGCAGTGAGAGCGCAGATGTTTCCAAAACCATGCTGATGATCTGGACACTCATCTTCTTCTGATTTCTTCTCTGTTCTTTGGGAAAAGTAAACTGTGAAAACATGTGAAGTGATTTCAATTAAAGGCAGGGATTCATAGAGGTGTGTCAGACAGCTGGGAAGGAAACTGGGCACCTGTGAGGGGCTACTGGGAGGGGAGCACACCCAGGACATACTAAAGAGATTATGGCACTCTGCTGGTTTGAGTGTCACCTCGGATGGATGGATGGATGGATGGATGGATGATGGATGATGGATGATGGATGGATGATGGATGATGGATGGACGGATGGATGGATGGATGGATAATGATGGATGGATGGATGGATAGATGGATGATGGATGATGGATGATGGATGGATGGATAGATGGATGATGGATAATGGATGGATGGATGGATGGATGGATGGATGGATGGATGGATGGATGGATGGATAGATGGATGATGGATGATGGATGGATGGATAATGGATGGATGGATGGATGGATGGATGATTGGTGGATGGATGGATGGATAGATGGATGATGGATGATGGATGGATGGATAATGGAGATCCATCCATCATCGATCCATGCATCCATCCATCCATCCATCATCCATCCATGCATCCATCATCCAACCATCCATCCATGGATGGATGAGTCAGGTAGTTTGGTGTGACCCGGGACTAACGCTGCCAGCTGTGACTGACTTTCAGAGCTGGCACATGGGCACGGGCCGCAGCTGGTTGTCCTTCCATATCAACTGCTGCTGGCAGAGTCTGGCTCATTTATACAAACGATGCCACAGTTCAGGACAGAGAGTCTGACAAACAGCAGGAAGCTCAGCGCTTCATTTGAAACCTTGATGTCATAAATGCCTGAATGCTAATAGGTGAAGGTGTGTAGTGAGGAGCTCGTACGAGACTTCTGCTGCTGAAATGGCATCATCACCGTCACTAACTGTTAGTGAAGACCAGACTGTCTGCGATCCATCAGCAGAGGGGGCGTCGGGGTCATCGGCCTCAGCTCCACCAGCTATCCTCTGACCTGTCCAGGTCGCAGGAGATGTGTTCTGTCCTCTGATATCGATCTCACGCTGGAACGACATCCATAAATTCGCTCCGTTTGCTTTTGAGTGCTCGGTGCATCCAGAGGAGGCTGAGGGAAGTCCTGCGCTATTGATCAGACACCCGAGCGTCCCGGCGGGTCAAAGGGAGAGTCCGCTGAAAGCAGCCGTCGTGTAATTCAAGCCAGCAGACCGGCATCGACCTTGAGGAGGTTTGAAGGGCGCTCTCTGTCTCCTCAGGCTTTTCTGTCTCTCATATTTGAATTCAAACTTATGAAGTGCTCATTTATATACAGACACTTGAGCCTCGTTTTTATCGATGAACTGTTCGTTCTTCGTGGCTCGGAGTGTCGTATGAAGCGAGCTGTTAATGTGGACGAGCACATGTTGAACCTGTACAGGTGTTTATTCACGTTCATGCTGAATAACACTGCCCAGCCCAAATAATGTCTGAGAGGACTACTGTGTACGGTTAAAGATGGGAAGACCAGACCGTGGTGCTGGCCGGGTTTGTGGGTTTCATTTAAATTTAAATCATTTGGTTTGAGGCACCGTGTGCTCTCTGGTCTCCATTGCTTTGTACTTAGTGATAACAAACCCTTCTGTCAGGGTGAGAACACTGGCCTGTGTGAGCGTGTCTGCAGGAGCTATAATAGTGATAAGACTGTTTATTGGTCCCTGGAGGGGAAACTCGTTCTCTGCATTTAACCCGCCTTACATATCAGGAGCAGCGCCCGGAGACCGACTCCAGATGTTAGCAGATGTTAGGATTAACCTGGCAGCTCTGTGATTCCTCAAAGAAGGGTCAAAGCCAGCAGCGGGGCCACGTGCATCACGCTCGGCTCAGATAAATCTGAGCAGGTCTCAGAGATTAATGGGAAAGCAGGCCAACAATACCAGAGCCACCAGTTTAAGCTCTTCCAGTGTGTAGTAGTTCCACAAAGTCTTCTTATTTCTTTTTCATCATTAGGATAAATCTTCCTGTTGGGAACTGAATGAAATCAAGTTTGTTTCTATAGCACATGTAAACACTTAAAGTCATCAAACTACATAAACCAGGACAAAATGACAGGATTTAAATGGAAAACCTGCAGAAACTGAAATAAAGTCAAAACTTTAATTTAAAAGCCACATAATAAAATCCGGGTGTGTCTGAAGAAGTGCTGGTTTCTGCTTCTCAGCTGCAGGTGAACCAACACGTGGCAGATTATCCGCTCCTTTGAATGTCTTCAGAGTCAGTTTGAGGGAAAATCAGTCTGCAGGCAGATTTCTTACTTTGCACAAGAATACAAAATGTTGTGTTTGTAGGTAGCAGCAGATGTTAATGCATTATAAGATCATCAGAATAAATGTGGTGGAGTCTGACGTGCCTAAAATTGAAATACTGAAATAAGTCCTAAATGATTTCCTCCTGGAGCTGGAACAGGAACAGGAAGCTTGGATCTAAAATAAACGAAAGTAAGAGAAGTAAAATCGCTGCTTCGCTGGGACTGACTGGTCCTGCAGGGACTCATGGAACAGGTGTGCTCTCCAATAAGCAACTCTCATTTTACTTAAATGCAGAATAATGACAATGAGCACTCAAAAAAACTGACCTCACCGAACCTGAGCACCAGCCGACCACAAAGAAAACTCCTCGGCCCATTCCTCCACAGCAGGTGGATCGGTTCACCTGTGAGGCCTCTGTACTTGAAGGCAGGCCCAGAGACCACCGAGCCGCTGAAAAACGTGTGTTCTGAGCATTCGGAGAATTGTTGGGGACGATTGCGCTGTCTTTGCGTCAAATCGGTCTCAAAGAGGTGTAAACTGGAACGCAGACCTTCAAAGTGCTGTTTAACACATGCTGGTTGATGCTGTAAGCCAACACTTTTGTGGGTATCAGTGACTGTGAGAGCAGCAGACAGAAGAAGAACTCTGCAAAGAAACAGACAAACGACCAGAGACGCAGGTGTCCACAGACGTTTGGTCGCACAGTTCATTCATGAATCTGACGAGTGGAAGAAAAGAAGCTGTGTGACAGAAAGACGAGGATGACGAGGAAGAAGCCCTGCTGTCAGAGAGATGGATGAAGAGACACAAACTGGTTTTACAGCCAGCTGTAAATCTCGCCGTTATGTCGCCATTTAAAATTTATGGGACATGCAGGAGGAAGAGGAGGAGGAGGGCGCCGGGATGCCCAGTAAATACTGAGTCACTCATTACTCACTGTTTATTTTCTCTTATGCTTTGATGCTGTAGACAGTCTCATGAAGGACGTGGTGTCCACAGTACAGGCTCCACCCTCACGTCTTCTCTGGAGCAACTGTCCAAAGTTCTCAGCACTTACTCGAACTTGATGACTCATCTTTATTGCATTTCATCCACCTTTCATTATCCACCATTCATCCACCCATCATTATCCATCCATCCATCCATTCATCCATCCATCCATCCATCCATCCATCCATCCATTCATCCATCCATCCATCCATCCATCCATCCATTCATCCACCCGTCATTATCCACCCATCCATCCATCCATCCATCCATCCATCCATCCATCCATCCATCCATCCATTCATCCATCCATCCATCCATCCATCCATCCATCCGTCATTATCCACCCATCCATCCATCCATCCATCCATCCATCCATCCATCCATCCACCTGTCATTATCCATTCATCCATCCATCCATTCATCCATTCATCCACCGTCACTATCCATCCATTCATTCATCCATCCACCTGTCATTATCCATCCATCCATCCATCAATCCATTCAACCACCCGTCATTATCCACCCATCCATCCATCCATCCATCCATCCATTCATCCATTCATCCATCCATCCATCCATCGGTCCATCCATCCATCCACCTGTCATTATCCATCCATTCATCCATTCATCCATCCATCCACATGTCATTATCCACCCAACCATCCATCCATCCATTCATCCATCCATCCACCTGTCACTATCCATCCATCCATCCATTCATCCATCCATCCATCCACCTGTCATTATCCATTCATCCATCCATCCATTCATCCACCCGTCACTATCAATCCATCCATCCATTCATCCATCCACCTGTCATTATCCATTCATCCATCCATCCATCCATCAGTCCATCCATCCATCCACCTGTCATTATCCATCCATTCATCCATCCATTCATCCATCCATCCATCCATCCACCTGTCATTATCCACCCATCCATCCATCCATCCATTCATCCATCCATCCACCTGTCACCATCCATCCATCCATCCATTCATTCATCCATCCACCTGTCATTATCCATTTATCCATCCATCCATCAATCCATTCATCCAACCGTCATTATCCACCCATCCATCCATCCATCCATCCATCCATCCATCCTTCCACCTGTCATTATCCATCCATCCATCCATCCATTCATCCACCGTCACTATCCATCCATTCATTCATCCATCCACCTGTCATTATCCACCCATCCATCCATTCATCCATCCACCCGTCACTATCCATCCATCCATTCATTCATCCATCCACCTGTCATTATCCATTCATCCATCCATCCATTCATCCATTCATCCATTCATCCACCCGTCACTATCCATCCATCCATCCATCCATCCATCCATTCATTCATCCATCCACCTGTCATTATCCATTCATTCATCCATCCATTCATCCACCGTCACTATCCATCCATCCATCCAGCCAGCCATCAATCCATTCATCCACCCGTCATTATCCACCCATCCATCCATCCATCAGTCCATCCATCCATCCACCTGTCATTATCCATCCATCCATTCATCCATTCATCCATCCATCCACCCGTCATTATCCACCTATCCAGCCATCCATTCATCCATCCATCCATCCATCCATCCATCCATCCGTCACTATCCATCCATCCATCCATTCATCCATCCACCTGTCATTATCCATTCATCCATCCATCCATTCATCCATTCATCCACCGTCACTATCCATCCATTCATTCATCCATCCACCTGTCATTATCCATCCATCCATCCATCCATTCATCCATTCATCCACCGTCACTATCCATCCATTCATTCATCCATCCACCTGTCATTATCCACCCATCCATCCATCCATCCACCTGTCATTATCCATTCATCCATCCATCCATTCATCCATTCATCCACCGTCACTATCCATCCATTCATTCATCCATCCACCTGTCATTATCCATCCATCCATCCATTCATTCATTCATCCACCTGTCATTATCCATTCATCCATCCATCCATCCATCAATCCATTCATCCACCCGTCATTATCCACCCATCCATTCATCCATCAGTCCATCCCTCCATCCATCTGTCATTATCCATCCATCCATCCATTCATCCATCCATCCACCTGTCATTATCCATCCATCCATCCATCCATTCACCTGTCATTATCCATCCATCCATCCATCCATTCACCTGTCATTATCCATCCATCCATCCATCCATCCATCCACCCGTCATTATCCACCCACCCATCCATCCATCATCCATCCTTCCATCCATCCACCCATTCCTCAATCCATCCACCCATCATCCTTCCTCCACCCTTGGCCTTAGAGGTGTAGAGGCTGAGTGCTGCAGAAGAAGAACAAAACGTGATTCTGTAGTTAGTGTGTGGGTTTAGTGTAACACCACCCTATAGGTGAACCGTGTGTGTGTGTTGGTGTTCTCAAGACCATGTTCTCCACCACGGAGGCGTGGCTGCAGCTCATAAGTTAGAGCACGTCATCTGCTCTCTGTGATGCCAACATCAGAGTGTGCATGTTAGAGAGAAAGCACTTAAGCATAGAAAAAAAGTGCTTGTGTGAATGAGGTGAGTTGTATAAAGTGCTTTGAAAGCTCAGTAGAGTAGAACAGTGTAAGAACCAATCCATTTACTGTTTACACGGGACAACAGGAGTGATTGTTTAAGAGCTGTGAGGGATCTGCTGCAGTCTCCATGCCTTCATTTTCCTCTAAATCTCATATTTTCCTTTTTCTTCTCTCTGCAGACTTCCTCTCTTCCTTCGTTTTACTTCCTTTGTTTCTTTACTTCCTGTTCCTCAGTGCCACCCTCCAAATCTTCAGTCTTTTTCTTCCTCGTCTTCCTTTAAAACTCCCAGCACTTAATTGACATTCAGCTTGTGTTTCAGCCAAATTGAATGTCTCTGTCCATTACACTGAGTGTCAAGGAGCGACTTGACGACGCGACAAACCAATTACAGCTCGCAGACGAGCCGTGAGACGTCTGTCCGCCGGTCTGTCTGCCTCTTTATTTACACGTCAACGTTTCTAAAAATGATCCTCGTTCACTTTTAATTACCACTTTATTGAAATGAAATGAAACACAGAAGAAAAACATCGAGGCGAGGAGATGGGGGAGGGTTGCAGTCAGTTTGAGGAAAATGATGAGAAACATAAAAACGGGATGGAGGAGGAGGACGGGAGAATGAAAGGATAATTGGAAGTGATCTAACTGCTGACCAAGCGATTCAGAGACAGCATGAGATGTAATGAGATTACAGAGAGCAGGAGTGTGAATCAGAGCTGCAGTCTGAAGCGTTGGCATGAGTATGATGCCAAGTGTGCTATATCTGTAGTTTATGGTATAAACCAGGGGTGTCCAACTCCAGGCCTCGGGGGCCGGTGTCCTGCAGGTTTTAGATGTGTCCTTGATCCAACACAGCTGATTTAAATGGCTAAATGACCTCCTCAACATGTCTTGAAGTTCTCCAGAGGCCTGTTAATGAACTAATCATGTGGTTCAGGCGTGTTGACCCAGGGTGAGATCTAAAACCTGCAGGACACCGGCCCTCGAGGCCTGGAGTTGGACACAACTGGTATAAACTGTACCGGCGTGTCTCTGCTGCTGACTGCGTGAACATCTGTTTTTGGACTCACTACATTTAAACATATGAATAATATTAATGCTGAGCAATAAACCAGGAGTAATTTTACACAGACAGTCAGTGCTGCTGATCATCGATCCTGGACCGGGCACCAGTCTAACACATGAACATTCACACCTGTGGGCGATTCAGAGTTTCCAGTTGACCTAACCCCACTGTCTGTGGAGTGTGGGAGGAAACCCGTGGAGAACCCACACAGAAAGACCCCAGGCTGATGGTGGAGCTGAACCCAGGTCCTTCTGTCTGTGAGGCAGCAGTGCTGACCACCGTGCTGCTGATCATTGTGTGAATAATAAAACTACAGGCTGGCAGAAGTCTATAAGTCATCTATAAATGACTGTAACATTTCACAGATGAGACGCTGGTATCCTCTGCAAAGGATACAGCAACAGGATTTAATATCACGTGCCTTATAGAAGCGAGCGAGGGAGTTTCTCTTATTACTGTGTTTGTTCCTGACAGACAACACAAGTCTTTTTCACCAACGTGGCTCGGCACACGGGATTAGCTGACAACGAGGAAAACAGAAGATCTCACAGTTTCTCTGTGCTCGTCTGAGTTTCCAGCAAAAACAAACAGACGTGTCGGAGCAGGACTCTGTGGAAACCGAGAAAAATAAATTAGAGCGACGGGACGAGAGGAGGCAGGGAAAATAATAACGTCAAGACAACAAAGAAGGAGGGAGACAATAAAAGAAATGATTTTACAGCCTGATAACGGGAGCGAGGAGGAGCAGGGGGAGGCTGATCCGACTGAAGATGAGCAGATCGATCGTGTTTATCTGCAACGACCTCAACCACACCACGGGGGTCTGTCCTCGCCCGTTTCTCTCTCCTCACCTTCATCGCTGACATTTTCCAACATTACTGTTTCAGTAAATATTCAATCACATCTTGATCTTTTAGAATCACCTCAGCATCAATCTGAAGAGCGTCCGTCTGATTTTCTACAATAACTTTATTGGATTAAACCGACATATGCATATCTTTTTTATAATTCCTTCTAAAGTCGCGAACTGACATCATCCGCCAGAGTTTGGAGATCTGTGATTGTGTTCACGTCAGGGTCCTGGGACGCCGGGTGTGACTTATATGACAGTAATAATTTTCTATGTCCTGAGCTCTGAGTTTGTATTTCTCATCTCCGTGTTTTGTTAGTCAGTGCTGTCATGTCGTAGTCTGAGTTACTTCCTGTTTTATTTTGATAGTCTCGTGTGTCATGTTTGGTTTTGCCTCCTGTGTGTGCCTCTCCCTCTGGTCTTTGTTAAGCTCGTTAGTTTCTAGTTTTTCTTCTCTGCCTGAGTTTTTGCACTTTTGTATTTTGTTGAGTTTTCTAAATGTTGCAGCACTAAAGCTGCGTGTCTACACGTTTGTCCTGCTGTTATCCAGCTACCCTGCCGTGGCGTGACTTCGGCAGCTCGTCCTCATCAGGTCGCTGATCCAAAAGCGTGAAAGAGTACGCTTCTGCTCGTTGGCTCCACATTACTTCCAATCACAAACACAGACTGAGAGCAAAGCTGACGATCTGAATCGTGATTCAGGATCAGACGGTCCTCGGAGCAGGTTACGGTCCACAGCACAGCGTCGATGACGAAGCCGAGAATAATTAAAGGACGTCTCAAACATAAAACTTTTATTCCGAGTTGACAGAAAATGTCAAGTTTAGAGTTTAGTGCAGCTCACCAGATAATGTATGAGTGGATTTATTCTTTTATGGAGGTGACATCGACCCCAAATAACGAGGAGTAATGAGAGTTATTAGAAAATACATTTTGCAGATAGTAACCTCAGCCCCGCTCGACAAAATGAGAAATATTCCAGCGCGGAGACGCTGCCTGATAAATGTGCTAATGGTGTCGTTCTTTATGGAATCCTCTTAATCGTCCTTCACCAACAAAGCTGACATTGCTCTGTCTTTTTTCTTCCCTCCTGAGCCCTGACACCACTCTGCAGTCTTTCACAGCCTCAGTTATATCTCTTTTTCATCGCTCTTTCATATTTGATGGAGGGTGAAAAGGCTGCGCACACTGTGAATAAAAGCTCCTTTTTCTATCTTCTCCAGCTGACTCTTAAGTGCTTTTTAGCCTCATGAAAGGAAGCAAAGCCAAATGAAAAGCAGGCTGGTTTTCAATAAAAATGCATGTGTGCATATAAACACTGCTCAGCCGCTCCATTAATACCAGCGCAGCGCTGAGCCCCGCCCCCCGATCGGCCCTGAGCTGCAAGGACTGACCTCGGAGGCGTCCTGTGGCATCGCCTGCCATCAAACGGGTTCTGTTTAGGACCCCGCTGTTCTGCTGTTCCCGGTCCAGAACCAGTCCCGCTCTGCAGCTGGACCCGCTGCAGGAAGATCAAAGCTCTTAGACCTGTCGAGTGTCATGTCCACCTGAGTGACATCACCAAGGCATGACTCGTGTATGTTCAGACGCTGCCCATCAGCACGGATCCATCTGGCCTCTGGTCGCACACCTCCCACTCCACGGAGCCACGCTGTGGATCGAGGTCAGCGTGTTAGACCTCTCCGGTGTGGTTCAGCCTGCTGGGTCCCTGAATCACATCCGTGACTCTGATGATGTCATTGTTATCAGTTATCCAGGTGAGGACGTCCTTCAGCCACTCGCATGAATGCTGAAGCGTTTACCCAGTGAGATAAACACATACCCGACTTTGTCCTTTGGTGTGGTTAATAACCGCAGACTGTACATGATGAGGCCTTTGACACCAAGAGAAGAGCTCATAGTCATTTCAAACATCTGTCTACAGATGTTTGGCTATCATAAGCTCTGTTTTCTCCTTGACGTCCACATTATCAGGCTTCTCCTCGCAGCCCTGCAGGTTGAAGCGACTTCAGGTTCACGTCCTGTTACGTTTAGTCTTCACAGCACTGCCATTCGGCCTATCAGACAGCCAGAGCTAGCTGTGTACAGCCAGTCAGTCAAAGAGGCCACGCCCCTAATAATGCAAAGAGGTTATAGAAAGATCCTCCCCCTTTACAGGTGTGTATCAGGCTGTAAACGTGTTAATTTTAACACTCATGTCTGTGGGGACCTACTCACTGCTGCCTCTGCTGGACATCAGAGGACCTGCAGGTTTGGTGGATCATCTTCAGTTACAGTTTGCTGATTAATCGCTCTGTGAAGGTGTGTGTGACCTCTGACCTGATAACTATCAGTGCTGCAGAAGAGACTCAGGTCAATGATTTAGCTCTTTGTTTACCTGCCGTCACATCCATCAGCTCAGCATCGATTGACAGATTAGGATCTGCACCTGCAGCAGGTTTCTGGTGTTTTCAGCCACAAACTTGTTCTTAAAATCACGACGGTGTGCAGTTTGTTATCTGCACACCGTCGGCAACACCGCACATTTTCTATTCGCCTCCATTTAAATGTAAAGCAGGCAGAGCGAAAAACAAAGCGTAAAAACAGGCTTCATCACCGTCGTCCTCATCATCATCTGCAGGTGTGTTAAAGAGAAAAATCCCTGAACGAAGGTGCAGTCAGTCAGCGATGACACAAAGGCAATAAAACAGGAAATGAGTTTCACAGATAAGGAGTAGAAAAGGGAAATTAAAAAGATAAAGCCGAGTCATTAGAAATGCAAAGGTTCAGTGTGAGGAGCTCCTGAAGCTCTCAGGTGAGCCTGCGTACCTGTTTAGATGCTGCTCAGCCCAGATGTGACAAACCTCACACTGAAACTCATCAAGTGGAAACTGTCTTTTCTTTAAATGCTCTTCAGACTAACAGCAGAGAACCTCAGACCTCCATCTGAACCTCAAACCAAACCACCTCACCGAGGGAGCTCCACATCAGGACAACCGACGCCTCCTTCTGAGCTCGTCAGCCTGAGTCGAACACCACCAGGAGGAACTCGTTTATCTACTCGTGGTCAAACATGGAGGCTCAGCTCTGTCTTCACTGCAGTAGGCCGGTCACGTCCCTGCAGGTGCTGTGGTCCACACCTCGGTGTCTTCCCGACCTCAGCAACGAAACTCAAAACCTCAACGCATTCCCAATCCTCTTCCAGCCCGGAGGCGCTGATTCCCACCAAAACGTGCCCTGCGGGGATCTGGAACAGGACGTCAGCTGATGTCTGCTGGGTCAGGGTCTGCTGGGTCAGGGTCTGCTGGTTTAGGGTCTGCTGGGTCAGGGTCTGCTGGTTTAGGTTCTGCTGGTTTAGGTTCTGCTGGGTCAGGGTCTGCTGGGTCAGGGTCTGCTGGTTTAGGTTCTGCTGGGTCAGGTTCTGCTGGTTTAGGGTCTGCTGGGTCAGGGTCTGCTGGTTCAGGGTCTGCTGGGTCTCTCTGCCTTCCAGCTGGAGCCTCCTGATGGACAGTCTCGGCAGCTCCTGGATTCATTTTTCTTCCCGCTGTTTGCTGATATGGCGAGCTTGTTTTTACCACGGTCACTAGCTCGTTCCTCCACAGTGAGCTGTTACCTGAACAGGTGCTCCTTCATACAGGACGACTTTGAGACTCGCTGACTTCTTGGTCGCACTGATCTTTGGTTCCTTTGCTCATTGATGGGAGGTTCTGGATTATCTGAAAGACCTTCATCCTTCCTAATGATCACGTTTTGTTGATTAACTACCAGAAAACTTTTTGGAACAGTTGTCACTGCCCGTTTATCAGAGTGAGGTCGTCACGAGGCATGCTGGGAAATGTAGGCTCTCCACAGAGGCTCCATAAGACTAAATTCCTATTTGTGAAAAGCTGCAGGTGCCTCACGTCCTCCCTTCACAGCGAGTGTCAGATTAGTGGGACCTGACGAGGGAGCACTGCCTTTAATCAGTTCCTGTCTCCGCTGACGGAGCACATTTCATGTTATTAACCTTCATGTGAACACTGTAAACAAACGAAACACAGGCTGAACCTGCTTGGTTCATTTGCGACATCCAGCTTGTTAAAAGCAGGTTTGTTAATCAGCGCTGGCCAGAGTCCCTTCAAAATAAGACAAATTGGCTGAAGAGCGCAAGCAGCTTAAAGCTGTTAGCAGCGTTTGAAAGGACGCAGCGATTCACACTCTGACCCCGGCTCTAATTAATTTGGAGCGTGTTTACATGTGTGATGTCCACCTTCTCACAGCGCTGAGTGTAATTAAGGAGGATGTAAACAGGGTCAGCACCCCTCAGCGCTCCTGTCCTTCTCCTCCTCTTTAATAAAAGAGCTGGCTGCAGACAGACGGGTGGAGAAGCAGCCTGGTTTTACATTTTAATGCTGAGTAATTGCTCTGACTAAAGAGGGAACATTAAAGTACCAGCACACTTCATATTAAACACATATCCACATACGGCTTGCAAAGAGGTGGCGCAGTGGTTAGCACTGTTCCTTCAGAGTTCGCCTCCTTAATTTGCATGCTCTCCCCGTGTTGGCGTGGGTCGTCTGCTCCTCCCACAGTCCAAAGGCGTGCATTCAGTGGGGTTAGGTTAACCCACAGGTGTGAATCGGTCTCTATGGCTCTGTCCCAATTCAGGGTCTGCAGCCTTAAAGTACGCAGCCTCAACGATCCTCAAGGGCCGCGTACTGAAAGACCGCTAAGGCCGGAAGTGCGAGGCTTGTGAAATGGGACGGTCTAGCCTCCGTTGCGCTGCCCAGGGTCACCTAGCAACCATGATACTAACAGCTGGAAACGTGTCATACAGCTGTGTTTGACAGAGATGAAGGAGAAAATCTTTTGTTCATTTGTTTGTTTCTACATGAGCTTTGATCATTCTCTGTGAGATGAAGCTCAGCTATTGAACGGCGTGTATTTTAAAGTAAAGACTTTAAAACCAAGTTAGTACAAACGTCACTGATGTCACATAACTTTGCCGACATGTGGCCAACAGTAATGTTTTAATGTTCTTCATTATTAAACATTTGCACATAAATAAGTGACATAATATTCAGTACTTAAAGTTCACTCTTCGGCCGCCCCTCATCCGCCGTTTTTTTTCGGCAAAATTATCCACACCCACCGCCGCGCTATGCATTCTGGGATATGTTGGGCCACAAAGTCTACACTGCCACAGCCTTAGAATTCAGGGAAATAAAGGACGCATTTCAGGGCCGCATTTCAAGCAGCCTTTGAATTGGGACAGCCTTCGGCGCGCCGCTGTGACGTAATCGGCCTTGAAATGCGGCCTTTAAGGCTGCAGACCCTGAATCGGGATACAGCCTACGTGTTAGCCCTGCAGCAGGTTGGAGAGCTGTCCGGGGTGTCCCCGCCTCTCATACTCTCTGTGACAGCAACCCTGACAAGGAGGAGCAGCAGAGAGTGATGTTTGCAAAGGTGCCTCTGAAAAGTGAAATCAGTGCTTCGACCTGTCCAGCAGGGGGCGACTGTTCTGTAAACTTCATGGTCAGCCCCTCGTTAAAGTCAGAGAGACAAACCGAAGGCCAGCCGTCCAAAGTTAACAGAACAAATCCTCAACACGACGATAACGAGCACTGGGAATACTGGGAACAAACAGGCAGAACCAGAGCAGAGTGCAGGGCGGGGTTACTGACTGTAACATGATCAGGCAGGGTGAGGTCCACCTGTCAGGTAACACTCAGACATGTCCAAACGCTCAGATGTCTTCAAATGTAGAACCTGCAGGCAGGACGGGGTTTGTGGTACCTGAAGCTCTCTGATGGCTCTTTTTGCTAGAGCAGGTTTGGTTTAATGATAAATTCTCTGCATTCGTCAGATTGCAAACATTGTCTACAGGAAGTCGCGCCATGCCTGTCATTGGTGCAGATATCCACTGCTGCACAGGAAGCCCTGAAACCCGCTGCCTCCACAGGCAAAGTCACGACGATGGTTCCCAAAGTGAAGATAAGCCAACGCTGTGCTTCATACTGGAGCTATTAAACAGCTCGCATTAGAGCGTAAACACACAGTTTAATTCCTTACACTTCTGCTCATCTATTCCTGGCATTAAAAAGTCACAGACTGCACAGACTGTGCAGCAGATACAGAGTGTCATTTCTGCTTGGCTGTGGTAATAAATGTTGTTGTGCTGACACTTTGCTTTTGGAGGCCAGAAGTTGCAGATGATGACACATAACAATGACTCTTTATGAATGCTTTTTCTCAGCGTCTGTGAGGAAGGACAGACGGGCAGGCCTCAAACCTGCACGCTGCTAATTATAATCATGAAACGCAACATGGACTCAGGGTCATGTTTCTGTCTTTGTGCACAAAAAATCAAGATTGAAGAAGATTTATTGTCATTTTGTGCGGTATTTACAGAAACACACAGGCTGAAACTAAATGCTGTTTCTCACCAGCCTCTGCAGGGCAATAATCAGCAAGAATAAAAACACAGTATAACACTCGGGTGTAAACAGAGTCACTCACAGATGGAGAGAAATCCTACATCATCTCGGAGCTCTGGTCCCACAATTTCAATTCATTGTGTTCATAGCCATTAGTGTGGACGACCCTGTGAGGGGGGGTCAGTGTGAGCGGGAAAATGAGACTTCATGTTTCAAACGAGACAATTCAGAGAAAGCAAACAGCACCGGGATTGTCTGAGGTTCGGTGTGCTGCTGCTCTGCCTGCTGAGCCTGGACTGCATGTTCCCAAATGTCCCCAGCAGTACGAAGACCTCGTAAATGTCCCCTCGATGTGTGTGCGTGTTCCAGCAACGTGAACAGGCACAGCCTGCCTAAATGTTTCCGTTTGATTGACCAATCACAAGCTTTGGCCACAGGCACAGAAACAAACTATGACCTCCGGAGCACCAGCAGGTCGATATCAGCTGGAGGCAGAAGGATGAACAGATTGGCTGTTGCCCCCCCCAGAAACTTTTGTTGGGGGGTGAGAGGTTAAAGGACAGATGAAAGTTTGTCAAGCCAGAGAGAAGGACATGTTCTGCTTTCTAAGAAATGTGTAATCAGGCCGGCTCACACCTTCTATTTCTGTAACTCTGTGTGAACCGAATTACTCATCCAGTTCCCGAGAGCCGGTCCAATCGTGCTTTCTTTCTGCCTGTCACGTAGAAACGAGGTGCAGCTCGTTAAGGCTCTGTCCCTGTCTCTGCTGTGATGAAAGGTTTAATATTGGCTCATTCCAATCTATAGCATCATTAATGCATGTAAATGTGATCACACCTCCAGCCTCGCACCACGCTGTTAGGAAACGCAGCTCTGGGCTCGTTACGCTCGGGTCTGCAGTCATTAAGTGAAGCGACGAATCACACGGCTCGCCTGGACTGTTGCTCTCTAACTGCTTTTTAATGATCTCAGAATCAGCCTCATCACAACACTGTCTTTGATGGCCCTACAGTAGCTGTTGCTCTTTTATTTACAGGCTCAAGGGCAATGCATCAGAGCCGTGTGATGTGCAGCGAGCCGCGACTCTACGTGACTCGACGCCAAACAGCGCTCTGAGCTGACGGCGCAGATCAAACGCCCGTCAGCAGATGAAAACAGCCCAGGGTGAAGATGCTGGCCGACCGCTGTGTGATGCATACGTCGTGCCTTCCTTTGTGAGCTGCTGTTTTTAAGAAGTGCTGATGGTGAGAGTCCTTCAGTCCTGTGAAGGGTGTCCACTCCACAGAGGAACTTCAGAGGTTTTTGTCTGCTAAGCAGAACGCTGAACCACCTGAGGGGGCTGGGTCTGTTTAGGCAGCAGACGGAGGCTGCATCGTGAGTCATTAACTGTAAAAATCATGCAGGCAGCTCCCAGGAAAATGAACCCTGTGCAGAGTGCCCTAAACCTGCGCTCTGTCTGAAGGCCATCAGGTGGTGACAGCGGCAGGAAGACTTCCTCTCTGACAAACGTCTGTGAGAAACAGCTCTCTGACCTTTGACCTCTGTAAACACTTTCCTGAAGTGTTCATGAGGGAGCCGCTCATTTTGGGTCATACTGAATAACTGAGTGTATTTTAAAGAGAGACAAGCTGTTAGCCAACAATCAACAGGTTTCACATCCAGGTGAGCTTTGCTGTCATCATACTGATCCTCAGGTATGCAGCGTGAACACGGCTCTGACATACATGACACACAGAACACAGAGTCACATGACAGCAGGACAGCCTGCGGGTGATTCAGCAGACAGAGCAGATCCAGGAGGATTCTGCCTCTTCCTCGGAGGTCTGAGTCTGACTAACTGTTGGAGCTGTAGCAGTGGATGGAGGAACAGATGGGTGGAGGTGAGTCAGCTGAGGCCGACGGAGGGACACAAATCAGCTTGGCAACATTTAAATACTAGTTTCTCATCCATCAATCCATCCATCATTATCCATCCATCCATCCATCCATCCATCATTATCCATCCATCCATCCATGCATCCATCAGTTATCCATCCATCCATCCATGCATCCATGCATCCATCAGTTATCCATCATTATCCATCCATCCATCCATCCATCCATCCATCCATCCATCAATCCATCATTATCCATCCATCCATCCATCCATCATTATCCATCCATCATCCATCAGTTATCCATCATTATCCATCCATCCATCCATCCATCCATCCATCCATCCATCCATCATTATCCATCCATCCATCCATCCATCCATCATTATCCATCCATCCATCCATGCATCCATGCATCCATCAGTTATCCATCATTATCCATCCATCCATCCATCCATCCATCCATCCATCAATCCATCCATCATTATCCATCCATCCATCCATGCATCCATGCATCCATCAGTTATCCATCATTATCCATCCATCCATCCATCCATCCATCCATCAATCCATCCATAATTATCTATCCATCCATCCATGCATCCATAATTATCTATCCATCCATCCATATATCCATAATTATCTATCTATCCATCCATCCATCCATCCATCCATCCATGCATCCATCATCATTATCCATCCATCCATCCATCCATCCATCCATAATTATCTATCCATCCATCCATCCATCCATCCATAATTATCTATCCATCCATCCATCCATCCATCCATGCATCCATCATTATCCATCCATCCATCCATCCATCCATCCTTCACTATCCATTCATCCATCCATCCATCATTATCCATCCATCCATCCATCCATCCATCCATAATTATCTATCCATCCATCCATCCATCCATCCATAATTATCTATCCATCCATCCATCCATCCATCCATGCATCCATCATTATCCATCCATCCATCCATCCATCCTTCACTATCCATTCATCCATCCATCCATCATTATCCATCCATCCATCCATCATTATCCATCCATCCATCCATCCATCCATCATTATCCATCCATCCATCCATTCATCATCCATCCATCCATTCTTCACTATCCATTCATCATCCATCCATCATTATCCATCCATCCATCCATTCATCCATCCATCAATCCATCACTATCTATTCATCCATCCATGCATCCATCAGTTATCCATCATTATCCATCCATCCATCCATCACAATCCATCCATCATTAGCCATCATCCACCCATCATTATCCATCCATCCATCCATCAATCCATCATTATCCATCCATCCATCCATCCATCCATCCATCCATCCATCCTTCACTATCCATTCATCCATCCATCAATCCATCACTATCTATTCATCCATCCATGCATCCATCAGTTATCCATCATTATCCATCCCTCCATCCATCACTATCCATCCATCATTAGCCATCATCCATCCATCCATCACTATCATCCATCATTATCCTCCCATCCATCCATCATCCATCCATCCATCCATCCATCAGTTATCCATCACTATCCATCCGTCCATCCATCCATTTCCCATCACCATCCATCCATCAATATGCATCCATCCACCCAACCATCATTAATCATCCATCTATCTATCCATTTCCCATCACCATCCATCCATCAATATTCATCCATCCATCCATCCATCCATCCATCCATCCATCCATCATTAATCATCCATCCATCTATCCATTACCCATCACCATCCATCCATCACTATCCATCCATCCATCATCATCATGCATCCATTAAGTCCTCGGTCACTCTTGAGCGATGTCATGTTTGGTCTTTGATCCCGTTTTTATGTCTTTCCCTCATTTTATTTCTCTTCTCTCAGGTCCATCTGCTCTATATCTCCCATCTGATCAGTCTTTCCACATTTCTTCCATTTTTTACCCTTTCATTTGCTCCTTTTCTTTTGCCCTGTATTGTTTTATTGTTTGTGTTGCTGACTTCTCTTCCTGTTCTTAATTCCCTCCATCCTTGTGTCCGTCCCTCGGGCTCAGAGCTTAAACACTCAAATCTTTGTGGTAAGCCTTTAAAAAGCCGTTGTTAAAGTGAAGCTTCCATCTGTGATGAGCCAACTCTCATTTAAATGCTGCTCTGAAACCAAAAATCACAACACAACAAAAACAGAACAACACAAAATTAGTTTACTTTTGTACGAGTTCAGTTTAAGGTCTTTGACATCTTATCTTTTGTATTGTTTCACTGGTGATGCTTTAGCTAAGCACTTTCATCCTAATTGTGAGTTTTTCTAATTCTTAATAGTTTTTTTATAACCTGTCATTGCTTCATAATTTATTTTTAATGTAAATCAATTTAACTTTAATTTTATGGCCAATTTTTCTTTATTATCTTATGCATGTGATCACTCTAGAGCTGTCCACCATATTGGACTGCAGCTGCAATCACATTCATTAACTCATGGCTGCTATTTGTTTTCCCACGCCTACTTTCTGCTGCGCTTTAATAGCGATCCTGTTATTTCAGATAGAAGAAGGTGAAAAAACCTCTAATGGCTCTAACATAAGAAGCCCATCATGAACATAACTTATTGTCAGGAGATCAGACTTGCGACCCTCCATCTCTGGATGGCTGACGAGAGATGGCTAAACAACATCACAATGTTACAAGCTAACGTCATGCTGGCTAACATTGCAGTCTAGCGTCCTAAATCTTTTAAACTACTTTCTCTCTGATCAACAGTTTGATTACAGTCTCACATCACAGGGGTTTATTTGCTAAGTTTGAGTCCGCCCACTTTAAATCATCCACTTTAAAAAACATATCAGCGGCTAACAGCAGTGCTTGCTCACTGACAACAACAAGTCACTGTCGTCAATCAGAAATGAGTTACTCTGACCTGTCGATGGTTCTAATTAAAACTAGGTAAGTACCTGAGCAGTGCAAACTTCTGTAGACCTTCAGTTCTTGTCCAGTTTAATTTGATGGGCTGTTTTTAGCATAATGACATGAATCATGAGGCAGGTCACTGAGAAGCCTAGCGACTCAGTAAACACAGTCGGAGGAACATATTCAGCCCAGTTTCTCCACGTAACGAGCAAGATGCAAACCTTCCTCTGAGACGGGTGGTTTATCTTATCCACGTTTGGTTTTTACTCACTTGATGTGTCAGGATTGTTACTCATCCAAAAGGTCAGTAAACAAAACCTTTATAGATTAAATTTTTCCTTTATTCCAGCTTTTTACAGACGATGTGACTTATTAACTTTCAGCATAATGAAATGGATAAAACTAACTGTTAGATGCAGCACGTGTACCCATGATTATATGATTTGAGTATCAGAGGACGCTAAAAAATCTAAAACGTCCCATCGTCTTTTTGTTAAATCCAAACAAAGTGGAACACTGCAGTCAAACGAACACCACCTCGTCTGAGAGATAAAAAGCAGCTTCACAAAGTGTTTAGACGAGCAAATGGAAACGCTTTCATGAGCTGAGAGGAGCTGACAATTATTTACAGGAAAATACCTTGCATTTTAACTGAGTGCCTCAGATGCAGCTGAGGCTGGTGGATCTGATGATACAGCACTTTTGATTCTGACACTAAAGAGAAGAGAAGCAACAGACAGATGGATTCACAGAGGTTCAAATGTGAAGAGAGCCTTCAAGACAACAACAGAGAGCTGGAGGAACACCTGAGGAGGAAGATGGAGGATAAACTGGAAAGAAAGACAGGGGGGGGAGTAAAAAGGGCGACAGAGGGCAGAGAGGGCATGTGTGTGAATGAAATGAGGGGATAAATATTTAGCAAACAAGGTGCCGGTAAGTCCCCAGCTCCAGGCAGCTTAGCCACATCTTAAAGCCTTTAAAGTCCTTTTAATAGCACCCTAACCCGGCTGAACCTGGCAGCAGAGACCATCCATATGGCTCTGATGGTGAGATGACAAGCTGACCAATGAAGACTCGCTGAAATGACAGTTGGAGTCACGAGGATTACCCAAAAGCAGCTAAAACTGCTGTCACATGGTTGTCTGGCATGGACAGCGACGTGACCCCAAACTGTCTTCATCCAAAGAGTGCAGATTAGCCTCCGAACCCATCCAGCTCCAACAGCTGTGCTGGATGCAGGAGGTCGGGGAGGATGGATGGCAAAGCGCTCAGGCACGTCCTCGCGGCACCGTCCAGAATGGTCTCTGCTAACAAACCTGACACAGGAGACAACAGCTGAACGGCGAACTGAAGAAAATGTCCAACAGAGGCAGCAGTGAGTCGGTCCTTGTAAACCCTGATGTTGACATTACAGCACACATTGGTGTGCGTACTCACCTCTGCAGCAGCCATCTGAGCCAGATTAATCTAATTATAGCGAGGGGTTACAAAGGTCAAAGGTCGATCTTCCTTCTTTTCTCTTTCCCAACCTCCGACCTCTCACTGATCTCTGCCTCCTTCCATTATCTCTGCCTCAGAGGCTTCTGGGAACAGCGCTCAGCGTCTCTCAGCCCTGCGGGGATTTGGAGCTGGCAGCAGAAATGTCCCCGGGACTTTAAGTGTGTCTCGTAGGGACGGCGAGCTGTAGCCTCAGGATAGCCCGGGCGGATGTGTGGCGTTTGGTCCCGCGGGACGGAGCACAGACTGACAGCCAGAGGTCAAAGGTTCAGGTCTTCCTGGGCTCGCCCTCCCCACACACCGCCGCCGCTAATAGGTGTCAACTGCTAAATCACCTAACTCTGGTCGAGTCAGCGAAAGCCTCGCGGTGCATTTACAGGAAGACAAATGGGACTGTAAAAAGAGATTTAATGCTGGATTTATTACAGCAGCGCTGCAGGCTGCACGAGGCAGACTCGGGTCACTCAGAGCGGGAATAAAACTGTTTTATTGAGCCGTTTCTGATTCATAAAAGCACGCCGAAGTCCTGTTATCGCCTCCATTTAACTTCACCTCAGAGCTGCTCGCAGTGAAGCGTGACGCTCAGAAAGAGCTGCAGGACGAGAGGAAGACGGGCAAAGACCAACGCTTCAGCGCTGTTTCAGTCCAGGTTCAAACGCTGCACAGAAGCTCCACGAGCAGCTCCTCAGACGCCCCTCGCTCTACAGTCATCGTCACGTTACCCTGTGTCCTGCTCCATGACAGAGGACAGCTGACCTGCAGCTTTGCGTCAATGGACGCTCATTAACCAATCACCGCACACTGTGCTGGTTTGAGGCTCCCTGCTTCAGTTTGGATCTAATCAGTGAAAAGCTGCTGTGCCGGCCTGAGATCAGCTCACTGACTGTATGAATCTCATTTCTTGTGCCGCTGCTGCACTTTGATTTGGCTCGCCGTCGTCTGCTCTGTGGAGCTCAGTGTGAGAGACTAGAGTGCTGTACGCGCCACGCTTCATCCTGCTGACACGCCACAGCCACCGCCACAACCCCGCCCACGCCATAACACCGCCTCCCCCACATTTGAGCCCACGCCACAACACGGCCAAAGTCCACGCCACAACCCCGCCCACGCCATAACACCGCCTCCCCCACATTTGAGCCCACGCCACAACACGGCCAAAGCCCACGCCACAACCCCGCCCACGCCATAACACCGCCTCCCCCACATTTGAGCCCACGCCACAACACGGCCAAAGCCCACGCCACAACCCCGCCCACGCCATAACACCGCCTCCCCCACATTTGAGCCCACGCCACAACATGGCCAAAGCCCACGCCACAACCCCGTCTCTCTAAGCTAATGTTTAGTGATGTCACCAGGACGCACCCGTGACCTCAGCAGAGTGTGGGAGAAGCGTGCTGGCACACATGGACCTCATATCTTTACCTCCCTCACTCAAAGCAACAGACAGGTTGTGTGAACGCTGCTGGCTTCCTGTAAGACGGCAGCCTCGTAAGGCTGGTGATGACTGTGTTTATTAAAGGTGTGCTGGGCCAGTGTGGTGTGCTGCTGTTTCTGCCTCCTCGTCTCAACCACTGAAAACAACCCACATTACAAACTGGATTCTTCAGATCCTCTCAGTTTGTCTTCTCCAACCTTTCTCTCCATCACTCCGACACAGCTTCATCTCGGCTTCACCTGTACAAAGAGATTTTCCACACCTGTGCATCTCTTTAGACGGTTTAAAGCCTGACCTTTCCTTCCTGTTCCTGCGTGCACCCAGAGGTTTGCACCTTGTTGTAAACTCGTTTCCTGGTTGCAGACCTGTGATCCTGCTCCAAGAGCCTGGTTCACCTTACTTCCACTCCCTGGTCATGGTTAGGCACTGAAAAGCAGCTGGTTACACAGTTTAATCACAAATTACCAGGAACCATCACCCTGGTTAACTACCGCTGACTCCTGCACAGGTACGCTGACACTCCTCCCCCCTGAGCTGTTAGCAGAGGCATTTATCAGCACTTACTGGCTAATTAGTCAGATTATTTGAATAAAAAAGAGTCACAGACAGATGGATCAATAAGTAAACAATGATCACATGACATTAGAGCTGGAAATCAATCGGCTGAATCGCACCGACGCTGTGACGCTGAGAGCAGAAAGAGAAAGTCAGCAGGTTTAATGTGACAGCAGAGAGGCTGTGTGTGTGTGTGTGTGTGTGTGTGTGTGTGTGTGTGTGTGTGTGTGTGTGTGTGTGTGTGCCTTTAATTGTGGTATTGTGGGGGCTCACAGATCATAATGGAGCATAAACTGCCTGATGTCCAGATGTGGCTGCACATCAGGCC